>NC_040045.1:43749344-44037097 GCF_003713205.1 Coffea eugenioides | reverse complement strand
AATACAAGACGTCACGCAGGTATGATCGAAATGGACACTCTCAATATGTTGAGTGCTCAAATGAATAATGTGATGAAATTGCTAAGTAGACAAGGTGGAGTTGGTCCAAGTTCATCTAATGCACATGTAGCATGTTGTTCTATATGTGGAGGTGAACATGATAGTAATGAGTGTGTTGATTCTGAACAGGTACAATTCGTCAATAATTACAATCGTAATGCTCAAAATAACCCCTACTCGAATACTTACAATCCGGGGTGGAGAAATCATCCAAACTTTGGATGGAAAGATCAAGGCAATCAACAAAGGCCAACCAATCCGTCGGGATTTCAACCAAGGCAACCACAGGCTGAAACTAAACCAAGTTGGGAGATCGCGGTGGAAAAACTTGCTAAGGTGACTTCGGATAGATTCGAGCGAGTTGAGGGGCGGTTGGACCAATTAGCTGGGATGTACAGAAACTTGGAGGTTCAAATTGGTCAAATTGCCAATGTGATCAACAATAGAAACCTTGGTGAATTACCAAGTAAAACCGAAGTGAATCCGAGAGAGCATGTCAATGCAATCATTCTTAGAAGCGGTAAAACGGTTGAGGGATTCGATTTTGAAAATTCAGGTGGTGAAAAAGACAAGAAGCAAGCAATTGAAGGGGAGCAAGAAAGTCAAAATGATCATGTTATCATTGATATTGATGCACTTCATCCCAAATTAAATTCTAATGTGATACCTTTTCCTCACAGGTTGAAGAAAGATGGACAGGATCGGGAGTTTGAAAAGTTCTTCAAAATGTTTAAACAATTGCACATTAACATTCCTTTCATTGATGCTATAACACAGATTCCCTCTTATGCACGTTTCTTGAAAGACATCATGTCAAAGAAGAGGAAAATTGTAGATAATGAGATGATAGCATTAACGGAAGAGTGTAGTGCATTGATTAAGAATAAACTCCCTCTTAAATTGAAAGATCCGGGAAGTTTTTCTATTCCTTGCACTATTGGTCAATTGCATTTTTCTAATGCTTTATGTGATTTAGGTGCAAGTGTGTCACTTATGCCGTTATCGGTTGCCCGGAGATTGGGACTTCAAGAGCTAAAAGCTACCAATATTACATTGCAATTGGCGGATCGGTCAATCACACGTCCCATGGGTATTTTGAAAAATGTGCTCATAAAGGTAAGACAATCTATAATACCTGTGGATTTTGTTGTCTTAGATATTGAAGAAGATGTGAGAATGCCAATTATTCTAGGACGACCGTTTTTAGCCACTGCACGAACTATAATTGATGTAGAAAAAGGTAAGCTTATATTACGGGTTAATGGTGAGGAATTGGAATTCAATTTGGATAATAAAGAAGGGAATATAGAGCCTACTGCTCTTGTTTCTAATATGCCATATGATGAAAAGGTTAACCAAGAAAGGACCGAAGAAGTTAAATTTATAAATGTCCTTGGTACTAACTTTCATGGTATAGGAACAAAGGAGGAGAAGATAAGGATGGAAGTTGGCTTAATAAATTCTTCATTCCATGAAGAAAATGGTGAAAAGTTGAGCCAATTCAGAAAAGACAAGCAAAATCCACTCCAAGGTGAAGTTGAGCCTCTCTATGACAAGTCTAATATTCCTCCTTGGCATTTGAGGAAATTGGACTATGAAGATCAATGCATGGTTCACCACATGGTGGATTGGTTCGGGAGTTTCGACCCATGGGGAGAAAATCTCTCTCTAATGCTCTAAAGTGATTCAACTTTTTCAGTCGAGCCAACGACTATAAACAAAAGCGCTAATTGGGAGGCAACCCAATATTTAGGTTATATTTGTTAACTTGGTGTGATTTTGTGGTTTGAATCAATGTTTTAGCTAAATTGTTGTTTTTGTAATGTAGGGTTGGCAATTGAAGGCAAGGATGACCAATTGAGTACAAAAAAGGCGAACTTTGATCAAACAACTCAACCCCTCGATTTGCGTTAAAGGTGTTTTTGATTCATTATAAAGGGGTAAAATGCATGTTTTTAATGTTTTACATTTGTTCCAGCCATTACAATTGGCAAACAAATGATCTATGATGCATTTTGAGTCATTGGGGTACCTTTTGTAATTTTTCAAAAGTTAAAATTCTGCTAAAAATCGAAGCAGAAAACGCGTTTTCCAAGAAAACGCGACTCAAAGTCGCGTTTCTCAGAATCGCGTTTTCAATTCTGCGCCTGCAGAAAAGAAAACGCGCCTTAAAAACGCGACCTCAAGTCGCGTTTTAATGGAAGTCGCGTTTTCAAGCCTGGATCAAGACTCAAAAACGCGACTTCAGAAACGCGACTTTGAGTCGCGTTTTCCAACACAGTCGCGTTTTTATTCCTGCAAGATTTGTGCAGGAAACGCGACTTCAAAAACGCGAGTTGAAGGCGCGTTTTTAGTCGCGTTTTCCGTGTCTGAATATAGCCTTCAGAAACGCGATTTCAGCCTTTCTTCTTCACTTCTCCAATTTTTCCAGCCGCGTTTTTCCCTCTTCCTTCTACCCAACTCACAAATTTTCATTTATACTCCATAATCTTGCTAGAAATCATCACCCCAACACCTTTTGAGCTTCATACAACCTTTTTAACCGATTAAAATCCAAGAAAAACACCTAAAATCAGGTTTTTGAGGGATTGAAGGTTAGGGTTCTTAAAC
Organism: Coffea eugenioides; assembly: GCF_003713205.1. Classification (NCBI taxonomy): domain Eukaryota; kingdom Viridiplantae; phylum Streptophyta; class Magnoliopsida; order Gentianales; family Rubiaceae; genus Coffea; species Coffea eugenioides. The sequence goes on along the minus strand of NC_040045.1, from coordinate 44,034,427 downwards.
TCTAATTTCTTCAATTGGAGGTCAATTGGAGGTTGTTTCATAGGACTTTTTGCATTTTTAGCATCACCAAACATCCTTCTATGTGATTGAGGTAAGTTTCTTCATCAAATCTTTTCATTTTAGAAGTTCATATTTTTTATCCTGAGCTATCTGACATCTTTTAATTTCGAAAATTTGATGAGGTTCATGGCTATTTTTGATTTTATTCATGATTATTATGATTGTTTAAGCATGTTTAAATGTTTAAATGTAGCAATTTATTGGTTTTCAAGTACTTTAAAATTCACAATTGCTATATTTAGATGAAATTGGAAAAAGGAACTAGGATGTTTTTGAGTCATTGGTGATGTTAAATTATGGTTAAAAATGGTTAGTTGATGATGTTTAAGCATGTGCATTGTGTATAGTGAGTAATTTGGTTGATTTGGTGAGTTAATTAGTTTAATTTTTGCCTAAACATGATTATAGCTAAAAGCATATTATTATTGTTAATTCTAAATAGTTATAATCATAATTGTTCCTATTTTCACTAATTAAAGTATAATTGATACATATCTTGTGTAATTTGGTGATTTTGGGCAACTTTAGGCAGAAAATATGTCTTGTACGATCATTGAATGATTAGAACTTGAGCAATTGTATTTGACGTTATTTGGATTAATGCTGAACTTTTGTTGCCAAATAATGAGTTGTAGTACATGTGGATAATTGAAATATTTTTTAGGTACTATGCCAAGGGGAAGAAGAGCGGTACTTTCATCCTCTAGTAGTGAGGAGAGGGAGGTTAATGAAGAGATGGAGGTGACTGAAGAGGAGAATTCACCTTCTCCTCCACCAGTTAACCGTCGACCTGGTGAGGGCACCTCCCGTGGAGCGGGAAAATCGGTATTTGACAGTGCTAGGTTCAACACTCGCAGGAATCAGGAGTGGCATGAGGCGCGTGCTAATTTGGAGTTTTTGTTTGAGATGCACGTCAGTCCACCAGTTGAGATGATGTACAACATCTCAGAAGCTTTTGCTCAGCTAGGATGGGCTCCGATTCTCACCCTTCCAAACCATTACTACCCAGAGTTGGTGCGCGAGTTTTACGCCAACATTGAAAGTAAGGCGCGCCATAGTGGAGAAATAGTTGAGTCCTGGGTGCGTGGAAGACGAATCACCTTGTCACGGCAAGATTTGGCTGCTATTTTGGGGTGTATGGATGACGGACGTCCAGTAGACTTGAAGAAGGAGTTTGTTCCCCCGAATAGGAGGTGGGATCCCTCATTGGCCATGGCTAGGTTTGGTCTCGAGTACCAACCTTTTCGCTCTACCAGAAAGGAGACCATATTGGCGAATGTATTCGAACCTCGTCATCGTCTTATCATTTACATGATGGCTCACAATGTCATCCCAAAGAAGACGGGGCACACGGAGGTCCGCAAGAGCGATATCTACTTCTTGGATTACATGTTCCATAACCGGACATCTCCATATGCTCGGATTTCATTGCCTAACATCATCATCAGCCACATTAGGTCTACGGCGAGGCGTAAGACAACTTCCTTCAAACTATCATTTCCTCGTCTACTGACTTTAATCTTTCCCCGTTTTGAGGTTCCCTTGGAAGGCATGCGGCGGGAGTATGTGCCACCACGTGCTGAGATGACTATCACTACTCTTCGCCGCCTTGGTATTGGCACGGGAGACATTCCACGCCCTGTTCAGGAGCGGAGACAAAAGGCTAGACATGGTCGGGATGAAGCTGGACCTTCTACTGCAGCACCACCTCCTCCTCCACCACAAACTAATTGGCAGCGACTTTTTGATCATATGGAGGACTTTGCATTCCAGTTCGCTGACGTTAGGAATCGTCTAAGCCGAATTGAAGATCATTTGGGCATTCATCCACCGCCCAATCGTGATGCACAGGATGACGATGATGCTGAGGGGGATAACTGACTTGGCACACTGCAGAAGCTATCTTTAGTTGATGAACTTGCTTGCCTAATTATCTTAACTTGTGGAACTTAAGATGTTTAACTTCATTTTATTTTCTATGTGGTAGGTACTTGTATTTTGACAGTGGTTCGTGATTAGTGGCTGATAAGGATCTCAGCCATTGACTTGGGGAGTACTTCTTTCTTTTCTTTTCTTCTTTTGTTTCATTTCTTCCCTACACATTGAGGACAATGTGTAATTTAAGTGTGGGGGGAGAAATATGTGTGATACTTGTGGTTTTAGTTGTGTTTGATATAATTCTTGTGCTTAAATGGTGTTTCTTGTGGTTGCTGGCAGGGAGATTTAGTCCACTTTTAAGGGGAGACTCTGTCAAAATTTTTCCAAAACCTTATACATATATATGTTATTAACTATAATAAATAAATAAAATTTTGTCACTTATCCTTTTGAAATAAATATATGCGGTTTTGATACTTCTTTTCTCATGAAATTTGGAAATGATTTTTATGTGATTATAATTTTTACATCTATAGGAAAGTATATCTAGTAAAGTGGAGAAAATTATGCCTACATTTTGTATATTTGATGAAAATTCTTCTTTTTATCTAATTTTATAAGATAAGAAATTAATATGGTTAATAAGTGTCATACTCTTCTCATGATTACTCTTAGAGGGAATTTTATTATATATTGTTAAAAAAAATAAAAAAAAAAAAATGGTTATTCTACTCCAATGATTCTCGTACCGAGTAACCGGGGGTTGGCATCTACAAATGTCGACATTCGCGTAAAAAGGTACTTGAATTAAGAGTATGCAAAGCAACTTGAGTATGTGAAATGTTGAGTAACCGGGGATCTGCATCTAAAAATGTTGATCTTCGCGTCAAAAGGCATTTTTCACAACTTAAGCAATATTTAACCCTTAAAATAAATAAAAAAAAAAAAAAAAAAAAAAATTAAATCCCTCTTTAAGAAAAATAAGAAGTTGATCATGAGATTAGTTAGCATCTTTATTGACTATAGGAGTTGCTTGCTTGCGAAATTAGATAAAAATAAGAAGTTGAGTTGAATTGGTAAAATTATGGTATACTTGGCTCTTCTTTGCTTGATATTATGAGTACTTGAACTTAATGGAAAGATCACATAAGGGTTATTTACCTTGATTCAAGGAAATGGAGTTGAAATACTACATATGTTTATTTTCAATTTTTGGATCATTGATGGTTGGAATTTCATATTGCTTGAGGACAAGCAATGATTCAAGTGTGGGGGTATTTGATAAGAGTTTATTTTACGTATTTTTAAGTGCATTTTATTAGTTAATTTTGAGTTGATTATTTAGTTTTATAAATAAAATAAAGAGGTTTTTGGTAAAATTATATATTTTTGGTAAAAGTGGATAATATTGCATTTCTATTGATTTTAATGGTAAAAACTTCATTTTTATGCAGGAATGATGATTCAATCACCAAAGGATGTCAAATGAGGTAAAAAATAGAGATTTGGTGATGAATTCAAGTGGCAACAAGAAGAATGAAGTGAAAAATGTTCAAGTGAGGAAATGCAATACAAGTCAGTTTTGACACTCTTCAGTATTTTGACCATATCTGGAGCTACACTTATCGGATTGAGGTGATCTTTATACCATTTTAAAGCTAAGAAAGAGACCTACAATTCGTATGAATACATCGAAATCCATTTCTGCCATCTTCATGGGCAAAACGTTGGAATACAGAAGCTGCATTCTGTGGTCGGAAGTTAAAACAGAGGTTTGAACAGGTGACAGTATTTCGATCATATCTCAGGTTACAATGCTCCGATTTGGATGATTCTTGAAGCATTGGAAAGCTAACTCAAAGGGCTACAACTTTTGTGTTTTGCACAAAAGCTAGTTTGGCCTTTATCATGGAGAAAATCGCAGTTGAAATAAGGCCAGAGTGAAAACGCGAGTAGACAAAACGCGAGTTTATACCGCGTTTTGTGTAGGCGCGTTTTATAGCCGAAATTCTGCAATTTGACTCAGTCAATTCTCTTGTGTGCATACCACTTTCCAGCTATAAGATGCAAGGGAATTCGGTGCACATGCTTCTGCAATAAAAGAGAAGACCAAATGAGTGTGGACAAAAGGAAACATCATATCTTTGACTTCTTTTTACAAAATCTGAGTGGAGGAAATTATGAAGTGAGAGGAATGGAATTTCTACCACCTTTTATGCAGAAATACAGAGGAGAAGCCAGGAGGACCAGACGTAGCTAGTTTTCCTTCTTGCAACAAGTTTTCTCTCTAGTTAAGAGTTCTTAGAGAAGCATTTAGAGTTTTGACTTGTAATCATATTGTGCAAGAACATAGCAGGAATTGGAGAGCTTCACCTTCAATTGGCTAAGCTTTCTTTTATCTTTCTTATACTTGTACTTTATGATGTTTTGCATTAATAAACTTGTGAATATGAGTGTTTTATCATTCATGAGTAGCTAATTTTCTTTATCTAGGGAGTAGATGAAACTTATGGCCAAATGATATGAAGTGATTGTTATTCATTCTTGTTATGTCTTGTATTAACTTATCTACTTGTGTATGTTGGATTACTTGTTGTTGCTTGATCACCAATAGCAGGTTTATAGTTATTTTTATTCATGGAGAAATGGTAAAAATAATGGAATGACACAAGTAGAACTTGAGTTGTATATTCATGAGAATAGAAATACGTTCAAGTGGATGAAATCTGCATTTCATGTGTGAATAAGAACAGATTTAGTATTTACCAAGAGATTAGGACAAACTAATCTGTTTTAACCCATTATTATCATGAGAATGTGATTCTGGTATTTCTGGAAATGAATCCTTGGTTAAACAAGAGCAGTAACAAGTGTTGAATTAATTCATTTTAGATCTTTTGTGTCATAAGTGGAATCTACATCCCTAGATCTTAATATTTAGTGAATTCTACTTCCCTTGAGATATTGCATTTATCTATTTAAGAATTTTTGTAGTTGAATTAAAATCTGAAGTTTCTGCTCAAATTAATTGTGAGTCTAAATAATAGAGTAAATTAGTATCTAATAATTGTTTTAAATTGCTCCTCGTGGGATCGACCCGATACACATCTCGTACTACAATTGCGACCTGTATACTTGCAGTCCAACGGGTGTAAATTCGGAATTAAACTTGCACTTAAAGTAAAAACCCGTCAAGTTTTTAGTTCGAAATTTTTTCTGATTGCAGAAGTGGATCCGAGGCCTCGGATCCATATGGATCCGAGCTCGGATCCATTGAAAAACGACCGCGGATCCTTTTAAAAACGAAGGCTTGGATCACTTTTCAACTCCACTTTTCTTCATGTTGGCTTGTTTTTAGTAAGTTTTAGTTCTTCGATTAATGTTTTTGTGTGTTTTGTAGGTGGCAATGGCAAGAGTTCATGCAAATGATCTCAATTGCAAAGGTGTTTATATTAAGGCAAAAAGGGAGTTTTCATGTTCAATTGCTGCATTTCATGCATTTAAAGTGTTTCATGTTTAAGTTATATTCATGCATGATCATGTTAAATTTGAATTTTATTCAAAGAACATGAAGTAGGTTGAATGTGGAAGGTTGGCCAAGCAAATTTGGAGGAAAAACTGCAGAAAACAGCTTTTTCTGCAGCAAATCCGGCCATAAATCCGGCCAAATGTTGGCCGGATTGAAGGCCGGATAGTCAGGGGAGAAAAGAAAATTTTTTCGGAGCTACTGCCTAATATCCGGCCGAAAATCCGGCCTGAAATCCGGCCAAAAACTGGCCGGATTGTAAAAAAAAAAAAAAAAAAAAAAAAAAATCCGCTGTAGCAAATCCGGCCAACAATCCGGCCGTAAATCCGGCCAGAAAGTGGCCGGATATGCAACAGTAAAAAAAAAAAAAAAAAATTTCTGCCCAGAATCCCTCCAACAATCCCTCCACGAATCCCTCCAATTTCTGGCCGGATTGTGAACAGTAACCAGCGTAAGATGAATCCGTTTCACGGATTCCTCACAATTTTTCTCCCTTCTTCTTCAACCTACACACACACTCACACCTCAAACACACACCACTCACTAAAACACCACTTTTCACCATTTAATCTTCAAATAACCTTCACCAAATCACTTTCTCCTATCCTCTAGAGTGAATTTCATAGTTCATATTTTTTCAAAAACAACTCTAAAGTGGATTCAACCTTACCAATAGTTAGGGTTGTACTTTCTTGAATCACTCAATTGAGGTCATATTGGAGTAAGTTTCTTGGGGGTTTTCACATCATATTCATCTCTAAACATCACCAAACCACCTTGAGGTAACAATTCTTCACCTAACTTTGTTATTTGAATTTTGCCATGAATGAATATTTTCTATTTTTAGGCAATTTTTAATATGTGAAGTTAGGTGCATTTATTTGAGCTTATTGATGCTATTGGTGATTGTTAGTGATAAATATATTTTGTGATTTGCATTTATTGTATTTATTTGGTGAATTCTTGCTAGTTTTATGCTTAATTTGGCTTGGTAACGAAGTTGCATATTAAGTAGCCAAATGTAGCATTTTAATTAGCTTAGTGGGAGTTTTTGATATTCATGTGAGTAATTTAGATTATCTAATGAATGAAAAGGTGCTTGATTGAATGATTTTGTGAATTCTTAGGTAATTCTAAAAGAAGAGGTGAATTGAAGATGACCTTAATTGATGAAATTCATAAATGCACTTATAATCCTTGTGGTTCAATGGTTTTTAGTATTTCATGAATTCTCAAGAAGGTCATTTATATTTTGGCTTGGTGTGTTTGCCTCAATTTTGAAATTACTTTTGTACTTGCGGGGATTTGATCATTGATGACAAAATGTATAAATGGAACTTATTTTGTTCATGATTGTGGATTTTTTGTGTGAAATTAGCTTCCCTTTGCTTTGGATACTAATGCATATATTTGATTAGCAAAGATTAGCTCATTTTATGTTTTTATCCCTTGAACATTGTATGGTTCCACATGCTTGATCATTTTTCCTTTTTCCTTGAATTGCATGATTTTGTTGATTGCAACCTTTTATTTTTAAGAAATTTATTTGTTTTGATTTTGTCTTTTTCAGGGTGCAATAAGTGAACTTCCATTCTTTCTCAAATACGGTTGAAAATTCATCATTTGGACATGGATTCGGATTGCGCAAGTCATAAGGGGAGTATTTTCTTTTACTTTTTCTTTATTTTCCTTTTCTCACATTGAGGACAATGTGAAGTTTAAGTGTGGGGGAGGAAATATGTGAACTTGCATTCTAATGCTATGTGATGATATTTTGTGGATTTAAATGCTTAGAAATATTGGAATTGTGTTTGAATTATTTGCCATGTGGATAATTTGCTTGAAATTGGGTTTGTTGGCAGGGAGTTTTCTTCCATTTATAAGGAGAAACTCTGTAAAAAATTTTCTAAAATCTTTTCCAATATTTCACTATAGCCCAAAATTTCTTCAAATTTTTGCATTTTCATTCAAAAAGGGCTAATTGTTCCAACCTTAAGTGTTTAATTCTTCCAATTGTTGAAACTTTATATGTATTTTGGAAAGTTTAGTCCTCATTTAACTTGAAAATGATTATTATGCAATTAGGATTTTTACATTTTAGAAAGTATATTGGATAAAGTGAGGAAAATTATGCCTATAATTTTACATGTTTAATGAGATTTCTTCTCTTTACTTAATTTTGCAAGTAAGTAATTGATATAGTCGATAAAGGTTATACTCCTCCTGTGATTATTTTTATATATTTTTTCTATGAGGGAAAAATAAAAAAAATAATAAAAAAATAATAAAATAAAAAAAAAAAGAAGAGAAAAAAAGAAAATAAAAGAAAGTAAATAAAAATTGTTCTACTCCAATGATTCACCTACCGAGTAACCGGGGGTTGGCATCTACAAATGTCGACATTCGCGTAAAAAGGTACTTGAATTAAGAGTATGCATAGCAACTTGAATAAGTGAAATGTTGAGTAACCGGGGATCTTCACCTAAAAGTGTCGATGTTCGCGTAAAAAGGCATTTTCACTATTTAAGTAAAAATTAGTATGAATAAATCCCTCTTAGTTATAGAATTTTGAGAAAAAGATGATTATAGGAGGAGGAAGGCTATAAATTGACTATGTGATTTGCTTATTTGTAAAATTAAGTTAGGGTAAGAGATTAAGTTTAACTTGTTGAATTTAGGGTATAATTATCTTTCCTTTATTTGATATTATGAGTATTTAGTGTAAATTGAATAATTGTATAATGATTATTTTCCAAGTCTTGAGGAATTAAATTGGACAAAGTGCATATATTGTTTCACCTCTTGAATCATTGCATTTGATTATGTGTGAATTGCTTGAGGACAAGCAATGATTTAAGTGTGGGGGAGTTTGATAAGTGACTAATTTACGTAATAATTGTATGATATTTTATATTATTTTTAGTCACTTTTGTTATATTATTGGAAGAAAATGAATCATTTTGGCTATAATTGGTGAAAAATGCTTTTAAATGATTAAATGAGGTTTTTATCACTTTTTAGTGGGATTTTGTGTATTTTGACAGTTTTGACACATCTTCGTATTTTGGCTATAACTTGAGTTACAATGATCGGATTGGGATGATTCTTGAACCCATTTGAAGATAAGAGATAGATCTACAACTTTGGTGAAGACATCTAAATCCAGTTTGAAGGTTTTCCAAGTCAAAATGCCGAATTACAATAGCAAATGTCTACTGGTCGAAACTGAAACAGGGCAATGAGCAGTCAAGGGTATTTCGGTCATTTCTCAGCCTACACAGATCCAAATGAGATGATTCTTGATGCATTGGAAAGCTAACTCAAAGGGCTACAAGTTTTATGTTTTGGTCAAGAGCTAAATCAGCTTTTATCATCAAGAAAAGTTCAGTGGAAGTTGATGCAAAATCGGAGCAGAGCTGGAAATTGAACCAGAAGTGACCAAATGGTCACTGTAGCAATCCGGCCGGAATTTGGCCGGATTTAAGGCCGGATTTCTGGCCGGATTGCGGTCAGAAAAGGCTGCTCTGTACGCGTAAAACTCAATTTCACTCCCACCAACTCACATTGGATGCTAGACATGTGAGAGACATTACCAGCTGTAAGGAGAAAGTGTAAAGCTTCATTCCTTGACCATTTTCATCATAAAAAAATAGCCAAATTCATGGTAAGAGGGGTTGGAGTTCATAGCAAAAAATAGAGAGTGAGCTACGGGAGAGAGCTTGAAGTTGCAGAAATGTAGCTCTTTCATCTCCCTAGTGTTAGTTTAGCTTAGTATAGAGTAGTGTAGCTTTTCCATTCTTGTTTATTATCTAGATTAGGATGAAGATGAAGGATGAAGAAGGCAAGGAAGAAAGCTCATGTGACAAGGGTTGTATTCCTTCCAAACTCTTTATCTTTTGTACTTGATTCCAAGTTTAGTTAATATACAAGTTCTGGATTTTGTGTTTAATATGTGTATCTAAAGTTTAAGCCTTGGGTTTGGTTGAACTTTCTATAATTGTTAGTGTTTATTATTTGGTTATTTGACTGCTATGATTTGAGCAAGTTATTTAGCACTTTAGCTCTTGAAATCATGATTAATCTGGTACCATTAATTGTGATTATCTAAGGTGTTGTTTCTGCAATGAAAATTGAAATTTAACACTAGTTCAAGAAGTGCTAAACATAGGGAGTACACTCACGAAAGTAGAGGTGCACTTATGTGGTTTTTAGTGATTCATTTCATGTAATTTCATTGAAGAAATGAACTTGTAGCTAATTTCATAACCATGAAAATAGGTATGGATTAGTTATGAGTATAATTGATTCACTACGAAAGTAGGATTCAAATGCATAAGGAAATTACACCATAATTAGCCTAGATGTAGTATTCAATGATCCAAATATAGCACTTGCATGAGTAGTTAGGGATACCACAACCCAAGGAGCTTTCATTTGTTATTTTGTATAATTTCAGTAGGTTTAATTTGTTATAATTCATTGATAGTCTAAATAATAGAGAAGCTTTAGTAGTACCGGTAATTGCAATCTTCCTTGTGGGATCGACCCTTAATACCCTATACTCGCTCACGATTCGTATACTTGCGATAAATCGCGTGTGGGGTATTTAGGAGTTTATAAATGTAAAACTTGATTAGAATGAGGCAAAATTGATATGTATACCCTGCGCACGTCATTAACCAAAATTCGTAAACCCTTTTTGTTTCCAAATACAACCCTTCTTCCCTGACTATCGCCCCACACTTCTCTGATCAAAAGAGTCTTGAGAAATCATGGCATCTGGCCACGAAAGCTTCCCGCAAATAGAGGCCTCAGCCGATACGTCGACTGCTGTTAACGTTATTACCAGTCCCGGTGCCCATGCCTGCGCCCATCATCTGAGGAAAGACCATGAAAATGTCTTGTCTGGACTGAACAACACTAGCACGACATTGTCCAGCCCTAGTGATTCAAGACTCGTGGACAATGGTAACAAAAACCACAATGTCGTCAAGGACGATGATGATGCTTACAACAACGACGCTATAGATCGTGACAAGGACTACTTTGATACTTTTCCACCGGGGTATCGCTTCTGTCCGATGGATAGTGAACTCATTGTTTGTTACCTGAAGAAAAAGATTCTGGGCGAGCTTTTACCCAGGAATCAGATTAGAGAAGTTAATCTTTATCGCCAGAACCCTGATACAATATCAGGTTTTTCTTTTTCGTTCTTTTTTAATAATTTTTCTATTTTTCCTCAAGTACGCTTTTTTACTATATAATTGATTTCGCCATAACCCTGATTGTTATGCATGCATCAGGTTGGTCTAAATCGAAGTTCATTCGATTGACATGCACTTACTTTTGTGATGATATCTGGCATGGGGTTTTAGGGGTTTTACTTTAAGGGTTTTAGGGTTTCTGTTTTAATTAAGTTTTTACAGTGGATAATTATTAGTGCTTATTTATACATGTGTCCAACTTTACTTGTTCGTAGGCCTTGTTTATCACTGGCATGTTTGCTGCTGTATCTGGTCTAGCGACGTTGTATTCGCATTAACTACTATTCCTGTTCAATAAATAAATACATGCGTTTAATTCCCTCCTATCAAAGTTTTGAATTCTTGCAAACATGCATTACTATTTTGTTATTATACCCGAGAGAGTACTAGGGAAGTTGTGGACCATTAGTTCTCCGGCAGATTTATTTAGTCCCCTTTTTAGTCTATTTACGTGCTTTACTATATATCTTAATCCCTTTCTCTTTTCCACTTTAGGTCACAATCCTTGTTTGCTTCTGAGGTTTCTGACCGTGTTAAGAGCTTACTACATTCACGTTTAGTTTTAGATGTTGTCTTCTAAATTATTTCACTGACAAGAAAAGTGAAGATTTTTCCTTTTTTCTTTTAGGTGTTTGAAATTTTATCCCTGACAGTTACACACTTAATTACCTGATTTTTTTTTTTTTTTTGTTTTGCGAGAGTGATCATGCACTTTACTTGTATACCACACTAAGAAAAATACAGATTTCTCTTCCATGTGGACCTTTTTATGCTACCAATTGTGTATGATAGGAAGATTTTCTACCGCAATTTTCTTTTTTAAAAATCTTTCTTGTTTTATCTTCTCTATTTTAGGGAGATATCCAAGCATGGGCGATAATCAATGGTTCTTTTTCACACCGAGGGATAAAAAGTATTTGAACGGTAGTCGCCCAAATCGGGCTGCCGGTACCGGTTATTGGAAGGCCACTGGGGCAGACAAGAATATCCACTGCAATGGTGTCACTGTTGGTGTTAGGAAGACATTGGTTTTTTATGAAGGCAGACCTCCCAAAGGTGTGAAGACAAGTTGGATTATGCACGAATACAGGGTTTTAGGACATCATAAAAGCAAGAGTGCAAATGACATGAGGGTAGGTAACATTTACATAATTCTTAATCTTTTCCTTGAGTAAGTACTTATTAACCTTCCTTTTCTAATGTTATATATATATGTCGTACGTAATTGTTCTTCATTGATACTATTGTTTATTCTTTGGATCTAACGTGTTATTCTTGTAGCTTGATGATTATGTCCTGTGCAAGATTTATAAAAAGAATCACAAATCTTTCAAAGCTCGGCAAAGGAATGATGAAAATCCTGGTTCATTTAATCAAAGCAATGATGGAAATCCTGATGATGAACTTGGAGAAGAAAAGGGCAGTTTATTTGATCCTCCTCCCGGTAGCAATGAACAAAGTGGCTGCCCTTACACTTACCAAGCTAACTACACCTATCCTCATTTGGAATCTTTTTATCAATATCCGCCATCAGAGCAATTTCCAATGCTTGCGGGCATTCAACCACTATCCATCGAACCTGCAACAAACCCAGACATTGCCAAATACATCAGTAATTTTCCACCGCACTACTATCATCACGGGGCCAAACCTATCAGCAGTTTTATGCATCCATCTTCGTTCCTTCCAATACCTCCTGTCAATCCAGCTTGGATTTACGAGCTTGTACAAGATAATTTGGATTTACCGATGGACTTCACTGATTATGGTAATACAAATTCTGTGGATCCTTACCTTGACTTGGACAAACTCTCCTCGCATGGCTTTGAAAGTCCTTCGATGCCTCAAGATTCGCGTGGCTCCCAAGATTCTTGAAGCAATATAGATCATCTTTATATTGACGATATATTGGTTAGGAGTATATATGGCTACTATTAGCAAACATTATCATTATTGACTCTATTTTCAGTTATTTTTACTTTGTTTTTCAGTTGCCACATTTTTTTTCATGGACAGTGCTGTAGTGCCTATCTATATCTATATGTATTGAGGAAGGGGTTTTTATCAGAGACCCTCTAAATGGCTTCTAAACTTCTCATTCTTTTTTCTAGATTTTTGTATTTATTTTAATACATAAAGTGGGTTATAACTAACCCTATCACCAATCAAATTTAAAATTTAAAACATTTCCACTATCTACTTCATAAACTGTTTATACTTTGTTATTTATACTTTAAATCACTACAACAAAGAAGGGAATTAGCTACAAAATTTTTTACGAGGAGCAGACAAGTCAACGCTATTAATGTGTGGATGACGAGGAACAGAGCATATCCTCACCAAATGTTGGAGACAGCTTGACTTTTGCTAGCACTATGACTTTCCTCGCTTAACATCCTTGCCAAAAAGAAAGGCGGGAAGCTTCCCTCCAAATTGTAGTCATAGTGGCGCCAAGGCTTTTTGGTACTCGTGAGAATTCATGCAGTTCCACGCTGATGTACCGCACTTGGTGAGGACAGGTTCTCGCCGATCTGTACTTGACCAATAGCAAGAAGTGGTTCTATTCTTGCTAAAATAAAAATACAACCAAACGTTGTAGTTTTAAGAGTTAAGAGGCCTTTGAAAAAGGAAAAGAAAAAGAAGAAACAGAAGAGTAAAGTGCAGATGCGGGAAGATAAATGCCACCAAGTTCGTTGATTTCATTCTCTTTCCCTTTTAATTTCTCCGAATTCTCTCTCTAACAATTTGTAATCAGGTGCGCTTTTTCTTCTTCTATTTTAAGATCAAGGCTAGATATGTAAAACTTTACTTGTTATTTTTATTGCGGTTACTAATTGTGTCTATGTGGTCCTCTTGAATTTAATAATCGATTGCTACCATGCGAATCTGATTGAGTTTTCTTTGCTACCTATCATCCTCCGTGTTCATGTTTATAATATTTGAGTTATTCACTTCTTTTAACACATTTGGCATGTTCAACAAGTCAGGATTCTTGTTTTGTGCTTCTTTATGGTAGAACCATGTTCATTACCTTTGTAACCTTTTTTTGCTTGTATGATTTTATATCCCTAATCCTTCTTAACTTGTATAGGAGTTGTGTCTTTAACATGGTATGCTTTTGTTGATAAGTGGTTAAATTATGGTCTGCTATATCATAGAAGATAACAATACTTTCGTATCATTAGCTATTGTCCTTTTGGACAATTTATAGGTTTGGCCTTATCGTTAGTAAAGGCCATTATTCTTCAACTACTGAAAGCATAGAAATAAAAAATTCCAGTCCTCAGAGATGTCATTTTGAGTAATAGTAGTTTTGTTTTACTAGTAACATCCAATGATATCTTCAAGATTTAGAATAGCGCACTACTAAAATGAGTATTGAATAGCACTAATCGGAACATGAAAAATGAGAAGATATGTAGATTTTCTAGTTGATTACATTCACCCAGTAATTCATTGCCAACCAGTATTTGGATTGAAATTGCATTTGTTCTGGTGCATACCTTGTTGATTATAGGATCTTTTGTCAATCTGTGTATGTTTGTGGTCCTTCAAGTTGGCTGAACTTAGATGCAGAAGGCATGACGAATTTGACTATCAGTACTTTACACAACGACATTAATCTCAAGGCTTAGTTTCAAAGGAACAAAGACACAATTCAAAGTAACAAATGAGAAAATAACTCTGCTGCAAAAACATTTTTGTTTTTCTCTATAAAAATTTGACAAGGCCTAGAACTCTCAGGATTTCTTAGCATTCTCTACAGAACCATACATCTATCCAAACCTGGTTGATTTGCCACCTCCGAAATGCGTCCTGGACTTGAAAACAAAGATGGCATTTGGGTCCTTGACATCATACATCCTAGCCAATTTCTCCTTCAACTCAGCCTTGGAAACATTAGGCCTTCGAGGATGCAGAACATCAATGACGAATTGTTTTCTGGAAAGAAGACGATTGGTCATGAACTTCCTAGTACGAATAGTCACCACCTTGTCCGGCGCCGCCACTGCTTCCGCTCTTTCTCCTCTGAATGGGCGGTTGGTTGGGGAAGCGACAGAAGGGGAACGTAAAAGGCTTTCTTACAATAATCAATGTCCATGAGGGTCTTGAATTTTATAGTAATAGATTGATGCCAAGTTAATCCCAGAGCAATCTTGCTGAGTTTTCTTGGCCATGATTCCATGTTCACTCTTTAAAAGATAGGGAGTGTAATTGATCAAATGGGGGAGCCAACAGCTTCAACGTCTTCAGTGTTAGAGCAATGGACAAATGCTGCTAGTCCTTTCAATGAATCAGTTGTGGCATTTTAATTAGCATTATCTTGTGTGAAAAACAGGACTTCTTTTTTCTCTCTCTCTCTCGACTTAATTAGAACATTTCTTTAGCTGTTTCACCACTGAGCTGGGTGAGGAATTGGTATGGTGCCATAATAGCACTGCTTTCTTGAAGTGATATCGCTGCTCTGTTTTTCCTCTGTTTCTAGCCGTGTTTCCAACAACTTCTTTGGAACTCTCCAGTTTTTACAGCTTGTGTTTCTGTCAGCCGTTTCCATGACTAGTTGCAGATGTAGCTTCTCTTCTCACAATCCAAAGCCCCAAAATCCAAACACCCCTCGCCCCCCACCCCCAAAAAAAAAAAAAACTCCTGCATGTATGCATGCAGCTTGGTAGGTGGACAAGTGCATGAGCATGCATGACATCTTTCAGCAATAATAATGACTTTCCATCGTTGTATCATCATTCTTTCAAACAATTTATTGGTGATGTCACCAATTTGTGCTTCTGTGTGATGATGTTAGTACGAATCTCAATTAATATGAATGCATAGAGTCAGTTCTCTGTTATTTCTAGTAATACACTATGACAAAATGATGAATGGATGTGATGCAAGTTATATGTGATTTTGGAAAGCAATATATGGGTAGCCAAATACATGGGAAGTTTTAGTGCTGAGAAATGCAGTTGAGGCACAATGGTTTTAGTAAAAAATTTCATTATGTGGAAAATCTCTTACATTAAATTTTTGTTTTGCAGGTTTATTTTGGAGATTTTGGATGGAAATAGGCTGTGCAATCTAGAAGGAGCCACTTGAGCTTGAATTGTTGTTGTAGTTTGGCTAGTTTTGGATGTGGTAGATGATAAAATATTTTTGAAGCTAGGCTTATTTTTGTTTAAAAGGAGTAATGGTATGTGTTTTCCTTGCTCTATGTGGCAATTTGTCTTCTTGACAAAAGTCCTGTAATTCAATTCTAAAAATGCTTGCATTTAATTTTTTGCTTGAATTTGGCTTGTTAATATGTGATTTTTCTGGTGCAGGTTAACATTGCGAATTTGGAAATAGGTTGCAATCTGGAAGGCACCGTGAAAGTGTTTAAAATGTTTAGGTGGCTTGTTTGGGATGTAATAGGTGACAAGACCTTTTGGAAGCTCAAGTTTGTTTTAAACGGTGGTTATTTTGGAAAGGCACAATTGCTGTTCATGTATTTTTGAAGTAATGACTTCAACTTTTGGTCATGCATAGGTGCTGAATTATGATTAAATGTCACACGTCCCTTTTTCCATCCTAGTTTATGCTTATTGCTTTTTTAGTTTCAATTTTGCATTTTATTATTTTTTATTAATCCGTGTAATGAAAGTGGGAAAGTCTAACAATATGTAATACAATTGCCCAAGATTTTTGGAACTTGGAGAATCATATAGACCAAATACTTTAAATCAAGCATATTTATGGGTTTTGAATTTTATATCTACCAGCCAAACAATGCAGGCATGGAAAAAGTGTTATACATGGCTCATTATCTTTCACAACTCTGTCAAAGAACTTCAAATTTCATGAAACAGTTGTTATGTACTTCCTTTGTCTGTAGTTGTTATCATATTTTTACTTTATTGATGTTCCAAAATAAGAGTCGCTATTTCAAATTAAATACATACTTTTTAATTTTGCCATTTGAAAAAGTTTTTTTTTTTAAATTTTGATACACTTCTATTAAAACAATATTTTGAATTCAAAGGATAGATATGTAATTCATCAATGCCACCTCATCTAAACATAATGATTATCATATCTCCATATAAATTTGGATTCCCAAAAAATGACTCTAATATTAAGATTGAGGGAGTACTTTAGAATCTTGTCACTTAACATGGAAACAAGGGGAAATGATATTACAAATAATATTGAAAAATTAATTAATCTATATATGCATTGGTATTTGACAAAATTGGAATATAGGTCAAAGTCACATTTATTATTTTGGTCTCAAAACAATAAAAATGGAGTTGGTTACAATGATTAATACTCAATGAAACTTCTAAAGTACTTTATTTCAATCAATTTTGTAATTAAGGAGAGATTAAGCCTATTACACAAGACTTTTTTCTTAATAAATAAATTACATACTTTCGTAACAATTCAAGAATCAATTGATAGGCACTGTGAAGCGCTTGTTACACGAAATTCTTTTTATAAACTATGATTAAAATGTCATCATAAAAATATGAGTTTAGAAGAATAACACATATAATTTAAAGTCACATTTGATATGTTGGTATTAGAATAATAAAAATGGAGCAGTTTACAATTATTAATACTCAATGAAACTTCCAAAGTACATTATTTCAATCAATTTTGTATTTGACTAGAGATTAAACCCATTACACTAGACTTTTTTCTTAATAAATGAATTACATACTTTTGTAACAATTCAAGAATAAATGGATAGGCATTGTGAAGCACTTGTTACACAAAATTCTTTTTTATAAACTACGATTAAAATTTCATCATAGAAATATGAGTTTAGCAAAATAACACATATAGTTTAAAGTCACATTTGTTAAGTTTGTATTAGAATAATAAAAATGGAGCGGTTTACAATTATTAATACTCAATGAAACTTCCAAAGTACATTATTTCGATCAATTTTGTAATTGATGAGAGATTAAACCTATTACACAAGACTTTTTTATTAATTAATGCATTACATACTTTTGTAACAATTCAAGAATAAATGGATAGGCATTGTGAAGCACTTGTTACATGAAATTCTTTTTATAAACTACAATTAAAATTTCATCATAGAAATATGAGTTTAGCAAAATAACACATATAGTTCAAAGTCACATTTGTTATGTTGGCATTAGAATAATAAAAATGGAGTGGTTTACAATTATTAATAGGGATAATTACAAAAACCTCCCCCGAGGTTTCTGACATTTGCACTGACCTCCCTTGTGGTTTGAAAAATTACACTGACCTCCCTTGAGGTTACTAATCATTTGCAAATTTAGTCCAAACGATTAAAATATTATTTTAGAGAGTGAAATTAGAATTTTGTGCAAGATTTGCCATTTGTGCTACATATCCAATGAACGACAAAGTACTATAAATCAATTAACAATTAATAAACTTTAAAAAGTATAATTTACGGGCAAACACGCATTACTCATTTAAAGTACCACCTCTTTACGGGTATTTTACTTTCAAATATTTAATTTATGATAAATATATCAATATTTGTAAGTAAAATTCAAAAATTGTTATAATAATATTCTTGCAAAAAGGAAATCGATAGGTTATTTATTTAATATAAATTAATTTTTTTTAAAAAAATGGCTCATAAAGTATTAATTTTTTATGGCTTTCATCTATTACACGAGTAAAGTATTCGCTCTTTATGTGCATTTTATTCTGAATCATTTAATTTATGTTAAATACATAAATGTTTGTAACTAAAATTGAAAAAGTGTTATATTAATATTTTTACGGAAGAGAGATTGGTAGGTTTTATATTTAACAAAAATTAAATATTTGAAAGTAAATACAAATCTGTATTTGAGCATAAATATTTGTATTAAATTAAATATTTAAAAGTAAAATACCCTTAAAGAGCCGGTACTTTAAATAGTTACCGGCTCTTTATAGGCAAACACGTATTATTCATTTAAAGTACCGGCTTTTTACAGATATTTTACTTTCAAACATTTAATTTATGATAAATATATCAATGTTTGTAAGTAAAATTCAAAAAAGTGTTACAGTAATATTCTTGCAAAAAGGAAATCGGTAGGTTATTTATTTAATATAAATTAAATATATTTTTTTAAAAAGAAATGGCCCATAAAGTATTAATTCTTTATGGCTTTCATCCATTACATGAGTAAAGTATTGGCTCTTTATGGGTATTTTATTTTGAATCATTTAATTTATGTTAAATACATAAATGTTTGTAACTAAAATTGAAAAAGTATTATATTAATATTTTTACGGAAGAGAGATTGGTAGTTTTTGTATTTAACAAAAATTAAATATTTGAAAGTAAATACAAATATGTATTTGAGCGTAAATATTTGTATTAAATTAAATGTTTGTAAGTAAAATACCCATAAAGAGTCGGTACTTTAAATAGGTAATGCGTATTTGCCTATAAACTATATTCCTTAAAGTTTATTAATTGTTAATTAATTTGTAGTATTTTGTCATTCATTGGACATGTAGTACAAATGACAAATTTGGTAAAAAATTCTAATTTCACTCCCTAAAACAATATTTTAATCGTTTGGACTGAATTTGCAAAGGATTAGTAACCTCAGGGGAGGTCAATGTAATTTTTCAAACCACAGGGGAGGTCAGTGCAAATGTTAGAAACCTCAGGGGAGGTTTCTGCAATTATCCCTTATTAATACTCAATTAAACTTCTAAAGTACATTATCTCAATCAATTTTTTAATTGAGGAGAGGTTAAGCCTATTACAGAAGACTTTTTTTTCTTAATAAAAGAATTACATACTTTTATAACAATTCAAAAAAATGGATAGGCAACATAAAGCGCTTGTTACACGAAATTCTTTTTTATAAATTATGATCAAAAGTTCATCATAGAAATATGAGTTTAGCAAAATAACACATAGTTCAAAGTCACAATATAAATAGATTTAAAAGTTGAGGAACTGGAATTACAAGTAATTTACTATAATTTCATAGATTATAGTACATCCATATCAATTTTATTCTTTATCCTCGTATTTAAAACTTTAGAACAATTAAATTAAATCATCTAATTATTAACATTTATAAGTGTTTTATACAGTTACTTGAAAAGAATACTCATATATGAAATACATAAGAATTTTTGAATTATGCATATGGACATGTATTAGCACAAATATAATATAAATATTTATTGACTAGCACACTTGCAGGCATTCCTCTCATGCTATTTTATGCGTAGTTAAGTTCTTTGAAGTTTAGCAAAAATATAAGAGTGAGGAATAATTTCAAGAAATGGCAATTACATATCATACAACAAACCTCTATTTGAAAATTAAATGCAAATTTATCAAACTCAGTTAATTTGATTTGCTATATATTGAGAATATTTTGATTAGTTTCATTTTCTCATACATGATCTCTTTCAATTTTTATATACTTCTAACACTCAATATTCATTCTATATAATATACTCCAATTCTCCAATTCTTAGAAACTTTTAACTACAACACTTAAACCATCATAAATGTTTCAGAATTTAGGACACGCGCGCTTTATTCCCTCCAAGAATTTTATTTTTCCCGCAACGTCCTTCCGGCAAAATTTGAAGGCTCATTACAGCTGAGGGATAATACTATTATATATATACGTAGAAAGGCCGGCCCTCACTTATCTCTCTCAATTGATCGAGCACTCATATGTTCTTCTCTCAAAGGCCAAGATTGGTGGTTTTTAGTCCAAAAATTGAAGAACAGATGCGGGAATTGCTAAACGTGAAGGAGACCTCTGAGGAATTGCTCAAAAATGAAGGCCCACCTCCTGTCTATCTCCCAAGAATTGCAAAATGTGAAGGGGCTTAGGTTTTATTGCTGTAAGAAAACCTCAGAGCAACTTCAATACTTCATCCATTTGCTTCAAATACTGTTAGATCTATATTTTGGTGCCATTTTGTGAGTCTGCATATCCTTCTTGTCCATTCTTATTACCATTATTTGTGTCAGATTTCTAAGATTACATTATTTTCCTCACAATTTTAGGAAAATTGAGTTCCAACCATTCTCTAGACTCTGTGAAGGTAAATTATGTGGGTTTGTGCTTAACATCAAAGATTGTAGTTTTCGATTGGTTGAGGTTTAAGCTAACAACCTATGATTTTCATCTTGTTTCCTGGTTGGTTGAGGTTAACTTCTCTGCTTTTCCTAGTTGGTTCAAGCCCCTGTTTTCATATGCAATCAGTAAATTTCTCCATCTAATCTAATCTTCCCTTTTTGTGCAGCTCAGCTACTCTGAATCTGTTGATGGCATTTGCAACTGGAGGATATGCTGCTATGTAGAGGGTTACACAGTTGAACCTGGATTTCACAGAGCACAGCAAACAAGGTGATAGATACCGTGATCTAGCTCACCATGTAGACGAGACTCTTGGATTTATGACTGCTGCTGGACTTCCAATTGACCATATCAACGGTGCTTGCTTCTACCGTATCAATGGTCTATTACTAAATTGGATTCCACATCTGGCTTGTACTGCGATTGTTAAGCCCATTTCCTTTGGTTCGATGGTTCTCATGTTGAAACACCATCAAAGCTCCTTGTGGTCTAAAGACTCTGCCTTTTGATGCTACAGGGCGGAAGTAACAGCATTCTTTGATGTCCATAAGCAGGAAGGCAGCCACCCTGGGAGGAGTCCATCTACAGATGCCTGGCCAAAATGTGACAGAATGCATTGGTGGATTGCGTACTGTGACCCTTTGATGAACTAAGCTCGCGCTACCACACACACTGTGATCCTAGGCTTAATGCTTCCCAATCACTTGAACTTGCATTTATCATGGCTGAGCGACTGAGAAAGAGGCGGCTTGGATCCCAAAAGTCAATAGCATTTTAGATATTCTAGAATGATTTTGAGGGCGTCAATTATGTCTGTACCGTTCTGCATCATATGCTTCTCTGTATCAATTTATACAACATGTTTGTTTCTCTATTTATAAATATACCATGTATTACTCTGTCAATAATGGTAGAAACTGATGGTTTCAGATTTTGATGAGACAACAAATAAACCAAAAGCTTTTCTCCCCAAAAAAACAAAAAAGCTATTTGCAGCTAAATTTTCTAACAAAACCACTCCATATATAATTGGCTCAAGGAATTAAGATTAGCATATTAAAATGGGATTAAGAAATGTTCACAACAGCATTAGAGGGGAACATTAGAGAGGAAACTTTCCTGGCCAAAAACGTTTTACTGGTATATATATGGGGGATTGCAGAATTGTCAAAAAGTTCCTTGCCAATTCTATGTTATTGGTGAGGACGCACTAATTTCCTCACAAAACACCTTGACTATTTGCAAGGAACCACTGCTTTTTGTGGGGAGTTTTCTATTTTAGTGGAGAGGAAAGTTTTTCTCGCCATAGCATTCCAGTAATTAGCGAGGAGGTTTGCCCTTGCTATTGATTTGCTCCATTAGTGGGAAAGGCAGCAGAATTCTCGCTAATAACTTTTAGCGAGGAGGTCTGCCCTTGCTATTGATTTGCTCCATCAGTGTGAAAGGCAGCAGCATTCTCGCTAATAACTTTTAGCGACGAGCATCTAGCGACAACCTTGGCGAGGAAGCATTTTCCTCGCTGAAATTCATTAGCGAGGAAGTCAAAACATTTGGCGAGAACTTTTGTTCCTTGCCAAATCCCTTTTTTGTTGTAGTGAATCCTTTTTACTCCATAATTAAAGACAAATGCTTATTCGTATGCTATTTTAATACAATGTTACATTTTTATAATTAAAAAATATTTATCCCCAAACTAACCCTATAACCACCCCTACAAATGAGTTTTGCAAATTACAATCACGTTTCAAAAAAATCACAAATGTACAACTAAATGTAAAGTTGAAGGGTAAAGTGCAGCTAAATATAAAGTTAAGGGGGTGTTGACCTTCAACCCATCACGTTTTCGATTGCCTTGTGTTATTTATAATTTTACAACAATTAAAACTTCCATAAGACCATAAGAAAAGATAACAAATATAACATCCATTCATGCTTTCTTATTAATTTAAATAAGTAAGATTATTTACACTCAATTTTTGTTATTCACACTCCAATAATCATTTTGATCATATAAGTTTCAATAATTAGACTATATGATAAAATAAATGATGGAATTGCAAATAATAAAAAATTGAGTGCAAATAACATTTTCTTAAGTAAGAAGTGGCTCCCATGCCTTTCTAATTTAAAAAAGTAGTAGCTCCGCTTATATAGGAATTTGGTTTGAAGTTTATTAGTGGGAGGGTAAATAAAAATAAAATATTGCCAAACTTAGTAAAAGTAAAAAAGTAAATGATAATATTTTTTCTTTAAACTTAGCATTCCTAAGTAAAAGGGCAAAATTAAATAGAAAACAAAAAGGAAATAATGTCGTGGATTTAAAAAATCAAGAATGGTACCATTCATGAAATCTAAATTATGAAATCACTAAATAAAAAACAAAGTACCACTGGCCTTTTGAAATATTCATTTTTGATAAAAAATAATGATAATAACAACACCAGTTCTACCAAAAAATTTTAAAAAAGTAATATTATAGTTTAAGAGAAAGATGTAGAACATTCAACCTTAAAATACTACTTAATTTGTAATTTAACATTAGATTTGAATAAGAGTGTAAAACCCAAACACTAATGATAACTTTTGATATCATTAGTTATTTTATGTATTCTTATTACTGTCTTCATATATAAATATGTATTTGCTATGTTAAAATATATATATATATATATATATATATGAATTGATTGTAGTACTTGAGGATATTATAGATATTGTCAGTTTTTCGTTTCCATTTTTAGATACTAATAATTGCAACCATTGTAATTAATTTTTAATTTTATATTTTTATTATGATAGGTAAAGTTAAATATATTGAATCGTAGGAATATGAATTTATATGTTAGGTATAGGGGGAGGAGCGAGGGAAGAAAATGGTGAGGTGTTAAAAAGTAGCAGGAAAGGTTGAAGAAGAAATATGGATTACAGGGATTGCAGGGATATGACAGAGATGACAAAAAAATAATAATAATAGAAAGGGTGGTACCATGGTAGAAGGTATAAAAGTCGTAGGAGGCATCTGATGACTAACTGGCGTATAAGAAAAGAGAGAAATGATAGTGATTTTTAATAATTTTAAGAACACTAAAAACACATAGTACGGAGAATTTTCTTTAAAATATACGTTAAAGTTTATGAAAAATGTTAATCGAAATACATTCAACAAATTTAGGGGCACAAGATAGGAGAAAGATCTTTTTTTTTTTCTAAAAATGGAAGAAAATAAATTGGTTATAATTTATTTTTTTGTATTACAAGTTTTGATATATGGGTATAACATAGTAATATGTTTTGTTGGATATTGATAAATTGACTTTTTTTTAGAAAACTCTTCTCACCTTACCACCCAACCTAACTCTCTCCTTAAATGCGTTAACAATTCTTTTATCATGTAAATCATTATAAATTACAATTTTTTTCAAGATATTAAGCATGCATTTCTTTAAAAATTTTATTATATATATTTATTATTTTGTAACACAATATATAAATATATAAAATATTATTTTGATTTGAAATATAACCCGTGCATAGCACGGGTCAAAACACTAGTAGTTATGGTAACGATGTTAGGGAAACCTACTATTACAGGTTTCTATTACCTTTAGTGACAAATCGAATTTTTTAGTGACTTTTTAAATATTATATTAAAATAATTAATATTAACTTTAGTAAGTTTTTAATTAAAACGAGTAAGTATATACCTAAAAGATAAGTTTTAGTCAAAAATAGAAATTTACCCTTTCAGTAATTTAATTTACTTATTATTTGACAAATGTTACTTTTGTTTAATTAAAACTTATTAATACTAAAAGTAAAAAAATTACATATTAAAATAAGAAAATAATCGATTTCTAAAACGGTTTGGGTTTCCACATCTCTCTAAAGTTGCTTCCCTTCTTTTTATTATCTTCTCACCTCACGGAAGATTGTAGAAATTTTTCCCTGGAAAAGGAAGGAGTACGATCATCATCTTATGGAACGGGATTAGCTTTTGCTAAAATTTAGAAAATTGATCAAGCGGGCTAAGCAATTCTATCTTCAGGCTAAACTCTTCTGGTAGGTTTCATGCCTCAGTCTCTATTTCTGCCTTCTACTAAGCATTGATTCTCATTTCGGTCAATCAATTGGCCTGCCTAGGCGTGGAGGAAAAGCTAAATATGCTTTATAGATAGCACAGGTTCAGGAGAAAGGGTTTCCCCTCTATCAGACACAACAAAAGGGTTAGCAACGGTGGTAGCCAACCAAAGAGCATATGAAAAATAGCGGTGACGAGGTTAGACCATCATGTTCTCTTGAAATCGTTTGTTTATATTGCTGTAATTTATTTATATTTCATTTGTTTTGTTTGTCAAGATTTTCTTGTGAAATCAGGGCTGAGAATTTGAAGAATTTATTGCAATTTTGGGGTTGAAATTGTCCATTGAAACATCTAGGAAATGGTTGTAGTTTTGATTGTTTACGAGTAAAATATGCTTAATAGCCATATGAAACATCTAGGAAAGGACTTGAGACTAGGTGTTTAAGTTAAATGTGATTAATTTGGGAATGCATATAAGGTGTTCGGTGAAATGTCAAAGAGAAATTTGACTTGGTGGTTTTGATTTTCAGTTTGGCGGACAAAATACAATTGATTCTTAAACATTTTAATATTTTTGATGATAATAAGCTTTTTGATAACTACCATTGACTTTGTCTCTAATAATTTCGTAAGCACGTTCCTGGCATATATACATAATCATAATTTATAGTCTTTTAGGGTCAACTTTCAGAAGCAGTCAAATGGTTCGATATCTGTAAGAACATTCATAAAAGAGCATGAAGGCAAAATACGCAATAACATAATCAATTTTGTCTTCTTGAATTCCTCTAAAAGAAGGAATTTTGTCTTCTTTAATGAACGGAAAACTGATGTTGCAGACAAGTTTTTGCTGCTTATAGGTTTCCTTTGCATAAGAACTAGGCAATCTCTTTCAGGCATTTGTAGGTTGTACTAGGCTCTCTTCTGCAACTTTCGACCAATCCTATTTGCAAAAATTTTTTTTTTAGTCGCATGTTCTTTGAGAAAATCAACTTTGTTCAATATTTGAGAAGCTCACTTATATATTTCCTAAGACAGGAAACGCATGGTACAAAGTACATCTTGCTAAACAAATACGCAATCAATGTGCCTACTTGTACTTTCATTTATTTCATCTTCAGTATAGAAGAACAAACAAATAAAAAAAATGACATAATCAATCTTATGCAATAATGAAACATTTTGAAATGTATTTACTTCCAGTTGAATTATTCCGTGGATGACCATACAAAATAACCCTTAACATTTACTTCATCACTACAAAAGGATGAAAAATACCATAAATAATTACCTGAAGGAAGAATAGCACATATTCTGCTATTGTTCTATCGTTATGTAGTTGTTCTTGGCTATCCAACCTAACAGCTTCATAATAATTCTTCCAAAATTTAAATGAAAGGAGCAGTCTATCTTTGAGAGCCACAATTTTGCTTACTCAATTGTTAATCGAGTATTCAAAAGGTGATTTTGAATATATCTTATTCTGGTAGTATCCACTCGAGATTTTAGGAGTGTTAAACTTGTATCATTTTTTTAAACAACGGCTGCAGAACAAGGTGAAATTATTGTCAGCTACAATAGCTAGAGTTGTAAGACTTTCTTTGCCTTATCTTGTAAAGGGGCCAAAAAGGAGTTAATGGATAGTAACTGGTTTCAGATCATTCCTCCTGGTCAGGTAATATATAGCTTGTTTTTATTTTTGTCTCGAGACATGCAATATAATTGTGCTGTATTTGCATTTGAATAGGCATTAATGTGGGCATGCAATCCTTCATTAATCCAAAGTCATGTACGAAACACTAGCTTGTTAGGAGACGAAAATCAGGTACATTTTTTTCTTCTTCACGCCTAAGTTTTATGTTACCTATTTGCTATGATTATGTGTTGTTGTGGCCTTTTTTTAATACAAATCTTGTGATGGTTTTGTAGTGAATGAACCAGATTTCAGCCAAGACCATTAAGAAATTTTATTCTTGAGAGGGTACAGATTTTTCAGATGGACTTTGCTAAAAAATTTTAGGATGATTTACGTTTCTCCGAAGGTAGTGTAATGCGTTTTGATTGTAAATCTGAACACAATCTCCTTAGTTTGCAATGGTTGGTGTTTACTTGTTTTAATGTGAATACTTTCAACATCCAAGTGCTCTTGGGTTTGTAAACGAGAAATTTCAATTCAAACCGAAGCTTTTGATAGTGATTTCAGAGCCCTTGATTTGCAGGTGATCATAGTCTCAAATCAAGTTACTAGCCTCTTGATTGTTTCAGTTTTCTGAACCCAAAGCCTTTGTGCTCTAAATTCAGTTCTTGGCCATGTAATCTTGTCATGCTTAGATATCCATATCTAGTAACCTGCCGCCTTAATTCTGGTGCGTAAGTATCAGTTATTAAAAGTTAGTAAATTATATAAGATCTGAGGTTGCCATTCTTTGTTTCGGCCAATTTGCATTAGATGGACTTTTGTTTAGTCCAAGTACTAAATAAATTGGTGAGTAGATTATTACTGATGCTCAAAATGAGCCGTTTCATCCTATTTTGAAATACCAGTTTTATATAAAATGTCGTGAGACATGTAGAATTTTGTTGTTTACTTCAAATTGGACTGGCTTACTTGATTTAAGTGCCGTGATTTCCTCAGTAAGCCATTAGTAGAGGTCCAAACAAAATGACAATGGAAGTTTTGAATATGGTTCCCGTGTTGCTCAATATGACTTTTGATATGCTTCACTTTTGTACAAGTTATTGAGCAATGTATGCCTTGATCAGGGAAAAGAAAAGAGTTTGAGCATTTGTCTGTCAACTCTTCTCTCTATGTGATCAAAGTAAAGAAGTTTATGTGCAGGGCGGCAATCTGTGCCTTATGGTGGGGGAAAAATAAAAGAATTTGAGGACGTGTCTGTCAATCTTTTCTGTGTTTGATCAAACTAGAGAAATTGAGGTGCTTCACAGCTGTCTGTACTTTTATCTCTATTTCTTTTAAGGGCTTTGAACCTTATGCAGTGATTGTGAATGGAATATGCAAGCAACTCTGTTTAAAGGTGTTCCCTGAGATGTCCACTGTTACTCGTGCTATTGAAATTTGTAACATTGTAGAACCTGTGGAATCCAGGACCAATGAGCCTATTGAATGGGCATGTCTGAAACGGGACCATAAAGTATATGCATTTTTGGCTCAAGGTATTGCCTCCTTCCCAAGAAAAGAATGCTTGTCTGAGGCACTTGGTGCTTCAAGCACTGACAATTACCCAGATGAAAGCATTCAGAATACCCCGGAACCAAGTGACAGGATTGGTCAGAGACCTTCTTACTGGTCGAGCAAGGGTGAAATTGATTCTGCAGTCCCTGAGACATTAACGTATAAATTGATGGCCAAACTCTGTGTGATTACTGAAATCCATATTCAACCATTTCAAGGTTATTTTAGAAGACTTTTCATTTTTGTTTGGGGAGGAGGGGGTTGACGGTGACTTCTTGTTTAAAACCTGTCTCTTTATTGGTAGAAAAACTTGATTTGCATTATCAGTGTACTTTCAGTTTGGTTCCCCCATATATCCAGCAAAGGCTGTAAGATTTTTGATGGGGGATTTGTATTGCTGGTATGGAAGCACAAATGGAGGGAGAAGTGTCTTCAGCTGCACAAGAATCTTGTCATGAAATATTGCTGGTCCAGATTCAGTATTACTAATTAACTGCGTTATAGGAGAATTGTTTGCAAAAGTTCAAGCTGCCAGAACCTGTCCTCTGCATTGGAGGGATTCTGCAAGTCCAGCTATTGGGTAGAGTGCAGAAACAAGAAATAGATAGTTTGTATTACATATGGTGAGTCCTACTTTATTATGATTTTTGTCGCTTGTGTTTGGTGCACAAGCGAGAGGGATTTTTCTCGCATTCACAGGTTTGGTGCAAGTATAAGAGGTTGGGAGCACATGATCCTCAACACATTACCCGGTGCTAGAGGGATTATGGTAAATGACTACGACTACGACGGCGAGGACGATGATTCAGATGACCAGTATAACTAAGTGCTTCTGCTTCTTGCTACGCTTTCTGGTTTTCTTATGCTCTGTTCCTGCTGCCCTTCTGTAAGCTCTGAAGCACAAGATAGAATTTTGGAATTTTGGATTTGTTGGTGGGAACTAGTTTCGACTTTCTTTGTCCATTCATCGTAACCGAGGAAACAATAGTTGTGGGGGTCTCGTAAATACCTTCAATGAATCCGGAAAAAGGCTACCAGCTTTAGGTACTATGAATTCTTTGGCATAAAGAAATCCAAGCGTTACTAGTGCATCAACCTTTCCTACTCTAACTATAATTAATGGCTAATAAAAGTCACCTTGGTACTTATCTCTTGAATTCTTAACTGTTTCAAAATTTAATAAAGAATTTTATCACAACCACAACACTTTTGAATTCAAAACTACAAACAGGCCTATCCTTTTTTTTAAAATTTTGGGTTAAAGTTAGCAAAAGTTCTACTTATTTGCACCTTTCCTGTTAAAATTAATTTTTGTTGCAATTTCCTATTTTAGTTATCCATTCGACACTAGTACGGGCATAGATACGGATTAAGCAACCAGTTTGAGGAATAATATTTTTTATTAAAAAAAATTAATTTGAATTGAATTAGCAATTTGATATTTTCACAAAAAAGTGTCATTTTTTTTTGTCCTTTTTCAAAAAAATTTAAGACAACTATATTTTAGTAATTGTTGTCATTGACACTTAATTGAAGTTCATTAAGAATAATTGAAGTTCTGATATCAATACTCTATTCAAATGTAAAAATTCAACCTAAGTAACAAAATAAATGATAGCTAAACAAATGAAATATGCGTTCAATTGATCGTGTTCAAACTACATCTTCTGTTAATAGTTAGTATATATGAAATTGTATTTTCCATTTGTAGAAAATTAATATGCATTTTATATCTACTAACGAATAAATTACCTATGTTTTGAACAAATCAAACCTAAACTTATGGTGTGATATGTATATAGTTGCTTACATTTATACGTATGCCATCATCCTTTCTTTAT
The DNA here is from genome assembly GCF_003713205.1 of Coffea eugenioides. NCBI lineage: Eukaryota > Viridiplantae > Streptophyta > Magnoliopsida > Gentianales > Rubiaceae > Coffea > Coffea eugenioides. Next base: position 44,004,484 of record NC_040045.1, on the reverse strand, counting down.
GATGGAAATTTCTTTTGATTATATTTAGGGGTGGCAATTTGCGATACGACCTGAAAAAATGATATGAACCTAGCACGATATATATTGATTCGGATTGAGGTTTTGCGGGGTCGGGTCAGAATCGAGTCGAATGCGACGAACCCGAAAAGAAAATGGGTCTTATTCGGGTCAAACCGTGGGTGATCCGATACGACCCCCCGATCACCTGTTTATGAATTAAAAATTATTTTACCTAACTAAACTACGTTATTCTTTTTGTTTCAAAGGCATTAATCACTTAATCCTAAATGAATTTATTTAACTTATTTGAAGTTGAAATTATTATATTTAGAAAAATAATTTATTATATTATTTTTTACTTTTATACTGCTTTTATTTATTTTATATTTGGTTTGGAACAAAACACTTTTACGATGTTTTTAATTTATTTTTGATTTGGTTTGGGATTATTTATTTAAATTTTTATTACTTGATTATGTAATTAGTCTTGTGTGAATTACAAATTACAGTGGTAAATTAATAAATTAAAATTAAGTTTTGGGTCATTCGGGTCGTCCCGCCAACCCGACAACCTGGAATTTTCAGATTCGGGTCAGATATCCTGACCCGTTTCGGGTTGGGGGGTCAAGTTCGGGTCAACCAGTTTTCTATTATACCTGGATCTCAACCCGACCTGTCACTCCGATTTGGACCCGATTGCCACCCCTAATTATATTGTCAAAAAAATAACATATTTTACAAATTATTCCAATTTATTTAGAAAATGTTACTAATTTCATTAGAAATTATGAAATGTAATCATGGTTTATTAATTTTTTACTAAATATAAATACAACATACAAAAGGAAAATATATTTGACTTTGTTTTACTTTGATCAGAAAAACTTGTGGTACAAATAACGAAATAGTGACAAGGGTGCAAATTTCAAATCAACAACCAACGTACACTTAATTACGCTAATTTTTTAGTTGACCAAACTAATATATGCCATAAAGTAACTAGATTTTAGCATTTATAAATTGGCAATTTTAGCAGTTTATATACCATTCACCTATAAAAATTATGATTATTATAAAATGACATTTTATAATAATTTACATACTATTTGCCAATTAAAAGTAAGTTTGATAAAAAAAATATATGCATATAAATCCATATTGTAAATGATACAAAATATATTTGAATCTCACGAAACTTAATCTATGGGTAAATTTACTATAGTTTTCAAAGATTATGCCACATTAGTACAAATTTAACTTTTATGCTTGTGACCTAGAAAATAAATTTATTAGAACACATAACCTTTGTAAATGATACATACATTTATTAAAATGCTTAAAACACATAACATTGATGAATGATACATACAATCATATATTATACATTTACGTTACCAACAATTACTAACTATAATATTAAGTTTCAATCATTAATAAAAAAATCTTAGCATTATTTTAAATAAACTTTCTAATACTTGTTTCATATAAGTTTCTTTAAGTAAAATAGTAAATTTATGCCACAAACTAGTAAGTCTTGATGATTAACCAAATTTACTATTCTATCAACAGGATTTACTATTAATCCGTGAAAACTTACTATTACTTGAACTAAACTTACTCTCCAAGAAGAAAGTTTCGAATATAGAGTAGTAATTTATTTTTTTTTAAAAAAAAGTAACTTTCATTTTTATTTCAATTTACTTTTTAAGACATAAATAGGATAACAGATTTCGTTACCATTTTCGATTTATTTTTTATTTGCTTTTAGCGACCATTTGATTATTTGATCGGTCTATCCATTTAAATAGGATAACACTTAAAAATAAGAAAGTAAGTTTTCTATCTAAAATAATAAGTTAACAGTAATAAATTAGTAACTTTTATACTTCAAAAGGTAAGTTGGAATAAATATTAAACTTACTTTTTAAATAAATAATTACTACTTTATTTCCCAAACTTACTTTTTAGAGAGTAAGTTTAATTCAAGTAATAGTAAGCTTTTATACATAAATAGTAACTCTTACTAATAACATGGTAAATTGATTAATAATCCAAACTTACTGATTTATGGGACACATGTGCTATTTTATTTTAAAACATATTTCAAACTAGTATTAGGAAGTTTATTTGAAATAATGATAAGATGTTTTATTAATAATTAATTCTTAGTACCTTAGTTAGTAAGTACTCATAATATACCTATATGATACCTGATTATAGGTATAATTTAAAAAAATTATTTATATATTTTAAAATACTATGAAAAATAGTTTGACTTTTCACATAATCTTGTAAAATATGAAATAAAATTTTGTCGTATTATAAGCTTTTAATCATTTTCAATTTTTGAAAGGTTTGAAAGTTCGAATAACAATAACAACAAATCTTACTAGTTATATATAGAATATTACTTGTTTATATATCAAAATTTTTATAATTTAACACCTATGAATATAATAAGATGATAAAGTTTTAATAAATTTACATCTGAGACACAAGAAATAATAAGAGTAAAAGCCTAAACAAAATGAGAAATAATATAATAATAAAAATGACAAAACTAGTATAACAATTAATATAAGAAAATCAGCATGATCTTGATTTTTTTCCTTGGGAGATTGTTCATAAGAATGGGATCCAATAATTATAAATGAAAATCACATGCATGTATAATCTATTGTATAATTTAAATTAAATTTAGTTCACCTATAAAATGGTCCTAAAATAATTAGTACACTATGATAAATGTTATTTTAACAAAAAAAATTTTTTAACTCAAAAATTTTTTTTAACTAAAAGTCTGAAATATCCATGACATATGTATGAGAGATATTTTACCATATTTGTATCTCACATCTAATCATGAAAGTTAATTTGAGAAAAACTAATTTTGACAATAGAATTATTTTGAATTTAACCAACAAGTTGAGATTTTTTAAACAATAAAAGTGAAATATTTTGGGAACTTAGTTGTTTATTTTCCCGTAATAAAAAATTTAATATATGACAAATTATTCTTACATATTTTATAAGGTCATATGCAAAAAAAAAGTTTTCATAGTATATTTTAAATGCTTCAAACATATAACATTTATAAATGATACGTACAATTGTAAGTTTCTTTAAGTAAAATAGTAAATTTATGCCACAAACTATTAAGTTTTGATGATTAACCAAATTTACTATTCTATCAACAATATTTACTATTAATCTATAAAAACTTACTATTACTTGAACTAAACTTACCCTCCAAAAACTAAGTTTCAGATATAGAGTAATATTTTACTTCATAAAAAACAAAGTTAGTTCCATATTTATTCAAGTTTACTTTTTGAGACATAAAAGTTACTAATATATCGAGTTAACTTACTATTTTTTATGCAAAACTTACTAACCAGCATTTTATGTACTATATCATTTAGATGACCAGTACAACAGGTCATCAAATGGTCTCTAAAAGTATTTTTACCTGTTATATCAGGTAAAAATAGTTTTGTTACCATAACTATCGTTACTTCAGACTTTTCCTTTTTTCATATGTACATATGAGTTTATTGCCAAAATAACTCTTCTTCTAGAATATATACTCAAAGTAATTTAATTTTAAAACTTATTACCTTTGTGATCCTTTTTTGCCACTTAATTTTAAAACTTATTACCTTTGTGATCCTTTTTTGCCACTTAAGCTGCATATGTGTCAGGATAGAGATAAAAACATCTTCCATTTCTCTTTCTCATCTAATATTTTCTTCAATTTTCTCTATACAGTTTCCCACATTTTTTTCTTTCGTTATTTTTCCCTTGTCAAACATAATTTAAGAAGCCAATCTTTATATTAATAGCATCTAAAAAATATGTTTCGCAAGTCGATAATCTTAAGGTAGATGAAGATTATTTTCGTCTTTTCAAAGAGTAGGAAGGATAACATAAACAAATATGATAACCTTGAAATTTTTGTAATTGATTACAATTTTCGTTGCAATTTTTGGTGCAATTTTTGTATTTTTAAAATTATTTTTTGAAAAAATATATATGCAATAGGTTTGATACATTTAAAAAAATTCGGAGACCAATAATAGTAAGGTCAATAATGGTAAAATTTATTTCAGATAATTATAAGGAAATTATAAAAGTTATGCAATCTTCTTGTGCCTCTATAATAAAAAAAATTAAAATTTTAGTTAATGTTAGAAACTATAATCTGGATTAGAACTTTCCTTTCTTGTTATTCTACATGGCAATCAGGATAATTAGATGGGAACAATAATATCATTATGGTAATAAAATTTGAAAGTGAATCACATTGGAAATATTTTTTAGTAAGAGTGTTATTTTGGCAAAAAACTCTGTACATATAGGGATTGGATGAATTTGACCGTTCTTGACTTGCCGTGGGGCGCATTTGTTTCGAGTTACATTTAGCTAATATATGTCAGCAAAACATACCACTAGGCACCTTGAGGTTTGCTTCCATCTTAATTCGTTTTCATTCTTGTACTAAATTTGCATTTTTAAAGCAAATGTAGAACTGGCAATTTGAGGAGCATTTAGTTGACTTCATTCATGAATTTGTGGATAAAAGGGCGGTGAAATGAAATCACATGATACTGTGGTAGCCTTTTATTCTCATCCGTAAAGTTTTAAAATGAAGGGCACACTGAGATGAAATTACAGATTCAACACAACTTAGTATGAGCTGAAAGCGCATTGAAATGAGATTACAGATTGAACACAATTTATTACTACTCTTGAGAAGATTCGGTTGGCTTTAGACTATGTGTTTTTTCAATCTTAAGATGATTTGAGCTAAAATCGCAGTGACATGAAACTACAGATTGAGCATAATTTATTTATTACTCTTGAGAAGATCCGATTGGCTGCAGACTCAGTGTTTTTTCAAACTTGAGATGATTTGATTGGCGTTAGAATCTGTGCTTTTCAATCTTCTTCTGGAGTTCCTCCTTTTTGGCTCCAACAATCTTGTCTATCGCTTTTCCTTTCTTTAGTAGTATGAAAGTCGGCATTGCTTGAACTCCATATTCCTCAGCCACGTCCTGTTTACAGCTTCCAAAATTAGTAGTATCATATTGTACTTTCTGAAACTTGTACTATTCCCAACACCTATGAATTATTCTGGAAAAAAAATGGCAATATATTAATACTATTGATTATGAGAAGTGTGAACATACATCCAGCTCGTCCACATCAATCTTGACAAACTCCACATCGGTGTATTTAGCAGCTAACTCGTTAATGGATGGTTCGATGTATTGACAAGGGCCGCACCAGGAAGCTGTGAAGTCTATGACAATCTTCAATTTGGGGTTTGGAAACAAAAACAACAGGATCAGTAATCAAGAATATGTAGACCCTAAGCAAAACGGGAACAGATGGAAGAGGTTTTCAATGCTTACCAGCTTGTTAGTTTCTTTGGAAGCTTCAAAATGGATCTTCCATTTTGCTGAGGAATGGAATGCAACGACCGGAGACTTCTTGAGTGCCATAGATGAATCAATATTAGCTTCTTGCCATGCAGAGACGTTGGCTCCCATGTCTCTTCTTTCCAAAAGTAGATGACTGAGAAATTACAAGCGTGTGAAATTCTTTTCTTTCCACTTGGGTCTATGAAAGGCCTTCTTTGGATGGATTTGGGACTGTGGTGAGAGGTGCATTTTATATTTGGTCATGGAACATATTCTTCCAGCTGATCGAGAGCCCTTATTAGTACCGAGTATTATGCCCACCGTTCAAATTAGACAAGGAATAAATATATAAACTAACATTGATAAAATTAAGCTTTCATCTCAAGCGCTCTTAATTCTCAAAACTAACATCAAGTGGTGAAAAGTGGATTACCACTTTATGCTCATATTCTTCTTGATGTATGCTCTGTTTCTCTCCGTTAATTAATAATATGTCAGTGGAATTTCGAGGTTCTGTTCTTCCTAAGTAGGAAGTTCCATATATCTAAAAATGGTTGGTACTCTGTTCCTGAGTCTATAACTATGAATGAGACATGATAATGTAAGTGGAAGTAAAAAGGAGGTATTAGCAATCCCATGCAGCTATTAGCCTTAAGGAATGTCAAAGAATTCATTTCACCTTCGAGAGTATTTGATTCTTAGACACGCACACAATCTACACAAAATTAAAGTATGCATGGTCATGGTGAATGTCGAATATAAGAATGAAAAAACTAAACTTGATTATTATTTCTCCACTCCCCCCCCCCACCCCACCCCACCCCACCAAGCTAAGAAAAAAATTGTCTGTGATTTTTAATCCTGGCATATATGCCATTCATTCTCGCATACAAATTAATCAGGTGTATGTAAGTGCCTCAAGGTAATTGAGTTCTTTTTTTTTTTTTTTAAAAAAGGCTGAAATAATTAAGTTAAGTGATGCTCATATGGTAGTTGTACCTAAAATAAAATGATGCTACTTTTTATATCAGAAAGCAACGTCGATCATCCTGATACACAGATTGTGCGCCAGCCGAAATTCCGGCCGCCCGAAAGCGAGATCCTCAGTGATGTCTCGTTTAAGTCGTATCTTGGGTTCCCATCACCCTTTCTTTTGACGCCAGCCACCACCAAAAATTCAACCGCTAAAAGGTAAGGTACCCTTGGACGGCATTCTCCTAAAAACGACGGCTTTGGACTCTCCTAATATGCTCTAAGTCACTATTCACACCTAGCACGAATAACTTCATAAGGACGTTATGGTATAGATTGAGTCTCATTTGAAAATTTTTTTGAAATAATTATTGTATCCTTTTTGTGGTGTGTGAAAGGAAAAAAAATAGTTAAAAATGTTATTGCAGCACAAATATTTTAATCATTTCAAATAATTACATATCCAAACGCTCCCACTATACTAACGACAAAATCACATAGGTCAAAGAATGCAGAAGGGAAATCAGACTTTGGATTGGAAAAATTTTTTTTTTTCTTTTTTGGGTCCTTTCGCCATGGGGAAGTAAAGGTCATTAAAATTTTTTCTTTAGGAAGAAAAAGCATGGGCTAAGGGAGGTATAACATATATGGAAGTCGCAATGTAGTGACCATGAATACCTTCTTCTAGTTTATCCAAAAAACAAATTTACGTTATTTCATATTTTACTACACAGAAAAAAGTTTGTAGATATACGCAGATACTATTGTTTGAATTAGTTATTTTTGGAAATATTTTTTGAAAAATTTTACTATAACAATATATACGAAATTTTTTTTTGAAATATCTAATAGATTGTATGAATGAAATATTTCTGAGTTATTGTGTATTATTATAATATTATATTTAAAAATTTTATTTTTAAAAAAATGACCGATCCAAACGGACAGGCTCTGTTTGAATCCAACATCTCCAAGATTGTGTATTATTATAACATTTTTCCTTTCGTTGTGTTAGCATGAGGGATGACTGGTGCACGAAAAGGCATCATAACTAGGAAGCGAAACCTTTATCCTTGTGCCCAACTCGTACACAGGGCAGGGCACAAGAGGTCTGAAAGGCATACATACAAGTTCCAAATAACTTTCCAATTTGCCAGCAAATTCATGGCATCGTTTCGTTTTATGTGCAAGTAAAAAAATTAAAGAAGAAGCTATTCTGAGTCGAGAAGCTGAAAAAGAAGTTTCAATCTATACATGAAGAGCAAGTGGCTTGCACGACTTGAAATCACCACCATTCATTCCCCTAGGAAGTCAAATTGCAAAATCAATGCTATGGCATCCACCTTCCGTATCCAATAACTTGTGCTAGAACATCACGTAATTCACAATGCCATCCAAGTCCGTGTGCAAAACCGCAGTCTGCTGCTACTAATATTCCGCATTACCCAACAAATCAAAATTACGAATGGGAACATTACTACTCGGTCTTTCTAAAACCTACCACATGAACTTCCATGAAAAATGTGTGAAACTGAACTACGACATCTTAGAATGCTTTGCATTACTTCCTACAGAAGACCAATAAAATAGAACAAAGAAAGGTGAAGAATAAATCTGGACAGTAATGGCCAAGTATATTTGGTCAGTTGTACTGGTTTTATCTCTCAATTCACTTGAAAAAAAGTCCTAAACTTGAGACTGTATCAAGGGATCCACAAGCTTCCTTGCAATTTATCAGCATTATTGTAAGCATGCCACCTCCGATCAGTATCACTAACAACAAATTTCTAGGTCCCTGCCTCCTTCGACTCGACAGCATTTAACAAGTACTTCACATGCCTCTAAACAAGAATAGACTGAGAAGAATGACAAAGTGAAATGCACCAGAATACCAAGAAATTAGCCAAAACAAGGGGAACACACACACACACACACACACAAGGCGAGATGCAAATATATAGCAGTTGGAGAAGCTAAAGTTGACCTTTCTATTTTAAACCCCATAAATAATCTGTTTATCATACTACAAAAACAGGGTTCTGGATGGCATTCAAGGGAACAACATCCAAATAGTCCTTGAAGTCCAGACAAGTTTCATAACAGCCCCAACCCACCCACCACCCACACACACACCCCCCCCTCCCAAAAAAAAAAAAAGAAAAAAGAAAAAAGAAAAAGAAAGAAGGAAATGAAAGGAGACTACCAGACCCTTGAAGCATCAGCCTCATGAATCTGCTACAACATAGCCAGCTTGACTGGCATGATAGTTGTAGTTCCCATTGAAACCCCTACCCCCTCTTCCTCTGTAATAGTTGTTCCTGGGATAGTAAGTACCAGGCTGGTCATAGTGCTGGTTGCGGCCATTCTGATAGGCCCCTCCCCTGCCGCGCCCTCCACGGCCATTAGCATATCCCCTACGGCCGCTTGCACCCACAGTACGACCACCTCTGTAATTTGGATACGATCTTCGAGGAGCATAATTTTGCTCCTTGGGCTCATACTCCTGCAAATTTTGTGCTTGATGTGTGGTGGGCTCATTTTGTACGGGAAGTTCAGAATAGTTTTCAGTCTCCCCCTGCCAAGCACGATTATTAAACGTACCATCAAGGAACAAACAAAAGGTAAAAAAAATCTTTGGGAGGAAAGACTACCTGATGAAATTCTTCTGCAGGGCTCAACTGATTATCATATGATTCATCTTCTTCAGCATTTGCTGTCTCTTCTTCCTGTATAATCCATAGAGATTTGAAAAGAGCAAATTCAATTCATATTTATTGAGCAAGGGCATGTAGACAAAGTGAATTCACCCCCACAAACAACCCCCCCCCCCAAAAAAAATAGAAAAACACAGGAAAAGGTGAAAAAGGTACAGCATAACCGAAATAAAATAGTGGGCTCACTAAAATGCTGGAACCTCTTATCATGTTGTGTGAGAGAGAGAGAGAGAGAGTCATATTTTTAAATATATAATCCAGTAATCTAAACGAAATATGCAATGAAATTGCAGATGTTGAACGTTCATGGGCTAGACCACACATTATAGGTTGTACCTCCATGTAGCAGAACTATGATAGGCAACAAAAATGCATCCCATGCAAATAGTAGTATAAACAAAGTGTGAACAACCAAGCCCATGCAACAGCAAAAGGATGCTTGTGCCTTTCATTGAAGAGCAGTTTAAGCCAAAATAAACTAAGCATCCAGGGTATAACACCCCAGCCTCCATTACAATACTAAGGAAAGCATAGGCCAGTCTAACAACCGTACCTGAGTCACAATTCGCAGCACTCTATTACACAATCCATGCATGCTAAAAATGAAAAAACAACAAATTTCAGAGTATCAACCCAATCAAGCATAACCACATCTCTTACCTTCTGTTGATACTGCACCACAGAACCTTCGACTTGGACTGGCATGACAGATCCATGCGCTGGCACTTGAAAGGAACCATAGCTGCCAGCAGCAGCTGCCACCTCAACAGGAGCCTTCATCTCTGGTGTTGTAGTGAAATAGTCTGATGCCATGATCTTGTTTAGTTTCCCCCTCAATCCAGAATCTGCAAAAATTCCAAAAAAGCCATTACAACAAACAGAAGTGAAATGCGAACCAGTAATTATAAAAGTATATAACTAAAATTAAACAAAAAATTGGAGCAAAAAGGGGAAGAATTGTAACTTCATTCAATAGCCTAGAATCACCAAGCAATATAACAATAAATGAAATGCACAAAACACAAAACCAAAACTCATTAAAGCAATAAGCAGGATAACAGCATTGAAAACAGATAAGCTAGACACACACATATTACATGTTCATTCCACAGAAAAATGAGAAAAATTCATCATACATGTCAAATAAGGGTTAGATCCAATGGGCTGATCAGACTTAGCAAGCCAGAGCCTGGCATGCTTAACGCACAGTTGCAGTGCATTCTGATGGGACAAAGTCCAATTCACAGGCCTTGATATTAGCAGGCTCCCAAGCATAGATATGAGGGTTAGATCCATCTCACTAACAGCCTCCCGCGCATTACTGTCATTGACATTAGTATATGCCAAACGTCACTCCCTCTCACTCCTAGTTGCCCAAAAATCAGGTCTACGCGGAAAGCTAAACACCGTCGCAAAGTACAACAGCCTTATAATTTCCTCAACCATGGAAAATTTTTTTTCAACCTCCGATTCCTTTAATTCCTTTTGAAGGCCAGCACAGACTGGTGATTTGAGCTTTAATACTCAACGCCACTTTAATACTCCTAATTTATAATTTCTTCTACGAACCCACCTTAATACTCAACGCCACTTTAACACTTAAGGTCAGCTAACTGGATTACTGGGTTTTATTGGACCCTTGCCCACCAATTTACAAGCTCTTCTCACCTTGTCAATGATAGGTCATGATTTATTGTTAAATTAATAACTATTTTTCCCTTGATTTTAGCCAAATAGTATTTTAATTGATAGATACTACTTATATTTGGTTAATAGTGCTAATTGTAGGAAAATAATCAAAACATGATTAAAAGGGACAATTTCTAGCTAATTTGGTGGTGACACATTCAAGTTCAGAAGGTTTGGGATTCGAGCGTGGAAGTTTCCAAGTCCGAGTAGAAGTCAACAAGAGCACAAGGAGATTTCCTAGCTTGATTGGGGCGGATGAAGAGCAAAGTGGAGTCAAAGTAGGGCTCTTTCCTTTAGTCTTCACACGGCCGTATAAGACAAGGAAATAATTAGAAGAAAAAGGAAGTAGACTTAGCTTAGGAGATTTATTCCTTACTTTTAGCAGGTTGCCCGTAGCTTTAAAACATGGAGGGGACTTTTTCTTTGAGGGCTGATTTTTACTTTTCTTCCTTGAACGAATTTGGGAGGCAACAATTGTAACCTTCAAATACCTTTTCCGTGGGGGTTGTTCTCCATTAATGGAGGACTAATCTCCTACTGCTAGTCAAGGGGACAACTGAAGATTTGGTTCAACAATTACTGTGAGATCTAATTTATTTTAATTGCTTCCTTAATTTATTGGTATTTATATGTTTCCTGCTTTTAATTGCTATAGCTCGTGTGAGTGATTGAATAGATACGCAATATTTAATTATTCACATAGGCTATTTTGCCAAATAGGGATAATTGAATCCGTAATTGTTCGTTATCTTTATCTCAGTAGCAACTGGCGTAATCGGGTTTATGTCAGGGAAACATACAATCTAATTTAAACAAACCCTCTTAGCGTGTTTGTTAGTTAGGATTGGGCCTTTCTAATTATTAATCCAATCTAGAAATTAAATCCTACGGTCGTATCTAGAATTGTTTTTGGGTTAGAGAAATAGTAACCGGTCGTACCTTAACTATCGAGAAAGTAAGGAAATGTTGGTTGTTTATTGCGTGTATGACAACTATAACCAATCTATTAATAAATGTGGAATTATCTGTGAATCGATTATCAGTGCATGAACCATTTCTGAAGTGTACCCTTGGTTAGAGTTTTCCCTTAATTATTTCTCTTAATCAATTATTTTCTGCAGTTAATTTATTTAGTTAGCGTTTAATCCAAAACCCCCACCCATACTTTGGACTCTAGAAGAAACGAATCATCCCCAGTCCCTGTGGATTCGACCCTACTCACCGCTATATACAAAATCTGTATTTTTCTCAATAGCCTAGAATCACCAAGCAATATAACAATAAATGAAATGCACAAAACACAAAACCAAAACTCATTAAAGCAATAAGCAGGATAACAGCATTGAAAACAGATAAGCTAGACACACACATATTACATGTTCATTCCACAGAAAAATGAGAAAAATTCATCATACATGTCAAATAAGGGTTAGATCCAATGGGCTGATCAGACTTAGCAAGCCAGAGCCTGGCATGCTTAACGCACAGTTGCAGTGCATTCTGATGGGACAAAGTCCAATTCACAGGCCTTGAAATTAGCAGGCTCCCAAGCATAGATATGAGGGTTAGATCCATCTCACTAACAGCCTCCCGCGCATTACTGTCATTGACATTAGTATATGCCAAACGTCACTCCCTCTCACTCCTAGTTGCCCAAAAATCAGGTCTACGCGGAAAGCTAAACACCGTCGCAAAGTACAACAGCCTTATAATTTCCTCAACCATGGAAAATTTTTTTTCAACCTCCGATTCCTTTAATTCCTTTTGAAGGGCAGCACAGACTGGTGATTTGAGCTTTAATACTCAACGCCACTTTAATACTCCTAATTTATAATTTCTTCTCCGAACCCACTTTAATACTCAACGCCCCTTTAACACCTAAGGTCAGCTAACTGGATTACTGGGTTTTATTGGACCCTTGCCCACCAATTTACAAGCTCTTCTCACCTTGTCAACTAATTTACAAGTTTTTTTTTTTAACTCACTTTAATACTCAATACAAACCTATCTTAACATCTAAGGTCACCTCTACTCCTAATTATGGACCCACTCTTTTTTGAAATCCAAACTGAATTTTTTGAATCCTTGCCAACCCTCGACTTCTTGGTCTAACACCAATCGGATCCTTGTCAAACCCTTGGCGCACTTGGTCCAACAGAAGCCAAACTCCCCAGCACTTTGACATTTTAGTCCACCATCAAGAAAAAAATTTTCACCGGTCCAACTTCGAGAAGAACCCACTTACCCATGAATAGCCCAATATATAAGGAAAAAGTGTCTCGAAAGAGTCTACCAAAGATCTCAATATGTAAATTAGGAATCCAACTCTGACCCAAAAACTAAAGTTATTAGATCTCGAACCTTTACTTACATATTACCCTTTCCTTTCCATCTCTCAAATCAATGTGGACATAATCTAATATGGTAAATAATGGTGCATTGCTAATTCTTAGGGATGGCAACGGGGCAGGTTTGGGGCTTGAGATCACTCCCCCGTCCCTCGTCCCGTTGCCCAAAAATTCCCCCTGCCCCTGCCCCCGCCTCTGTCCTCCCACCCCTCGCCTCGCCCTACTTCCCCCATGAGTGCTTGCGGGTGATAATTTGATTTTTTTTCTAGAAGCATTTATTCAATATATCGAAGCCAAATTCAAAAAATAAAATAAAATAAGGAGTTGAAAAAGTGAAAAATGAAATATGAAACAAGAAAAGTGTTGATATAAAACACCAAAAAAATTTAGAAACTCAATCGAATTCTATAGATAACATTGGGAAATACTCATAAAATGAGTAACATACTTGTGCCAAATATCAACTAAGAATTTGGATAGAAATTGGATAAAGGTTATATTTAGTTGTCAAATATTCTAAATTTATTATTATTAGATTATATAATATATTATATTTATTTATATTAATAAATTGAAGTGGAGGATAAGACGGGGGATGGGGCGGGAGCATTGTCCCCCATCCCTCCCCCCGTCCCATTTAAAACGGGAGAGAAAAATTCCCCCATCCCCGTCCCATTATTTCCCCGCGGGACGAGCACCCACCCCCATTGTCATCTCTACTAATTCCATGCATAATAATACTTGAATGAGGTACGCGGTTATCTGGCAAATTAGACGACACCATCTTCGAACAAAATAATGAGAGGATACCATGGAAATATATATTATGAATACTACAATGTTTATTGTTTAACGGGAGCCACTTCTCAATGGAGTTGAGGTAAAACTTTTGTCCCAAGAAAAAAGGTCTTTAGAAAGTAAAACCAACTTCGGAAGATATCATCAACCATCAGTGAAAAAATTAATCTTTGGAATATTTGTACATCACAAAACTACCCAACTAATATTATTTAGTCACTCAAAAAATGCCTATTTTATCGAGAAAATTAATAAAATTTCTCTGCCAATATAGAATGTTAGTGAATTATCTGCAAGATGATAGTTTTTCATTTTTATTTCCTGATTTCAATAGTTTTATGAGTATTGTGATATATCAATTTTGAAAGTTTTTCATTTTCATTTACAGATTTTATTATTTATATGAGTATTGTGGCATCCAACTTTCACCCTGGATGATATTGTTAATATGGTCACTAAAAGTTTTATCCTTATATTTCGCTCTCAAAAATTTCCAAGATATAAGGTTGAAATCTAGCTCAAAATGATGCAATTTTCTCTAGAATTCAAAGTTGAAATAGTGAAGATAACTTTAGAACAAGCATTTGTGCCTAGCGTAGGAAAGATTAATTCTCATCTATATTCATACTTCTTTTTGAGGGAAAGAAACAAGTTTTTTCGAGAGGAAAATGGAAGGGACAAAAAAATAAAATACGAAAATATTTGTGCCTAGCGTCAGAGCGTGCTCAGCTCCTTCCTTTGTTCATGCAAATTCACATATTTTCTCCGATCTCAATTCAATATTGTCCAAAAAATAAACAGCGTTGTGATTAAATTTGTAAATTTCCGTAATCCAGGACTACTCCTAGTCCAAATTAATCTAGCTATTAGTATCCGAGTCGTATTGCAGTAGCTACATACAATTTTAGATCAGTTCGAAATCAAGAGATAAAGATGGAACCCCAACAAAATCTTGAAAAAATCTCGAAATTTTCTCTCGTCACGGACCCTATATTAACCAAAATTCGTAAACCCTTTTTGTTTCCAAATACAACCCTTCTTCCCTGACTATCGCCCCACACTTCTCTGATCAAAAGAGTCTTGAGAAATCATGGCATCTGGCCACGAAAGCTTCCCGCAAATAGAGGCCTCAGCCGATACGTCGACTGCTGTTAACGTTATTACCAGTCCCGGTGCCCATGCCTGCGCCCATCATCTGAGGAAAGACCATGAAAATGTCTTGTCTGGACTGAACAACACTAGCACGACATTGTCCAGCCCTAGTGATTCAAGACTCGTGGACAATGGTAACAAAAACCACAATGTCGTCAAGGACGATGATGATGCTTACAACAACGACGCTATAGATCGTGACAAGGACTACTTTGATACTTTTCCACCGGGGTATCGCTTCTGTCCGATGGATAGTGAACTCATTGTTTGTTACCTGAAGAAAAAGATTCTGGGCGAGCTTTTACCCAGGAATCAGATTAGAGAAGTTAATCTTTATCGCCAGAACCCTGATACAATATCAGGTTTTTCTTTTTCGTTCTTTTTTAATAATTTTTCTATTTTTCCTCAAGTACGCTTTTTTACTATATAATTGATTTCGCCATAACCCTGATTGTTATGCATGCATCAGGTTGGTCTAAATCGAAGTTCATTCGATTGACATGCACTTACTTTTGTGATGATATCTGGCATGGGGTTTTAGGGGTTTTACTTTAAGGGTTTTAGGGTTTCTGTTTTAATTAAGTTTTTACAGTGGATAATTATTAGTGCTTATTTATACATGTGTCCAACTTTACTTGTTCGTAGGCCTTGTTTATCACTGGCATGTTTGCTGCTGTATCTGGTCTAGCGACGTTGTATTCGCATTAACTACTATTCCTGTTCAATAAATAAATACATGCGTTTAATTCCCTCCTATCAAAGTTTTGAATTCTTGCAAACATGCATTACTATTTTGTTATTATACCCGAGAGAGTACTAGGGAAGTTGTGGACCATTAGTTCTCCGGCAGATTTATTTAGTCCCCTTTTTAGTCTATTTACGTGCTTTACTATATATCTTAATCCCTTTCTCTTTTCCACTTTAGGTCACAATCCTTGTTTGCTTCTGAGGTTTCTGACCGTGTTAAGAGCTTACTACATTCACGTTTAGTTTTAGATGTTGTCTTCTAAATTATTTCACTGACAAGAAAAGTGAAGATTTTTCCTTTTTTCTTTTAGGTGTTTGAAATTTTATCCCTGACAGTTACACACTTAATTACCTGATTTTTTTTTTTTTTTTGTTTTGCGAGAGTGATCATGCACTTTACTTGTATACCACACTAAGAAAAATACAGATTTCTCTTCCATGTGGACCTTTTTATGCTACCAATTGTGTATGATAGGAAGATTTTCTACCGCAATTTTCTTTTTTAAAAATCTTTCTTGTTTTATCTTCTCTATTTTAGGGAGATATCCAAGCATGGGCGATAATCAATGGTTCTTTTTCACACCGAGGGATAAAAAGTATTTGAACGGTAGTCGCCCAAATCGGGCTGCCGGTACCGGTTATTGGAAGGCCACTGGGGCAGACAAGAATATCCACTGCAATGGTGTCACTGTTGGTGTTAGGAAGACATTGGTTTTTTATGAAGGCAGACCTCCCAAAGGTGTGAAGACAAGTTGGATTATGCACGAATACAGGGTTTTAGGACATCATAAAAGCAAGAGTGCAAATGACATGAGGGTAGGTAACATTTACATAATTCTTAATCTTTTCCTTGAGTAAGTACTTATTAACCTTCCTTTTCTAATGTTATATATATATGTCGTACGTAATTGTTCTTCATTGATACTATTGTTTATTCTTTGGATCTAACGTGTTATTCTTGTAGCTTGATGATTATGTCCTGTGCAAGATTTATAAAAAGAATCACAAATCTTTCAAAGCTCGGCAAAGGAATGATGAAAATCCTGGTTCATTTAATCAAAGCAATGATGGAAATCCTGATGATGAACTTGGAGAAGAAAAGGGCAGTTTATTTGATCCTCCTCCCGGTAGCAATGAACAAAGTGGCTGCCCTTACACTTACCAAGCTAACTACACCTATCCTCATTTGGAATCTTTTTATCAATATCCGCCATCAGAGCAATTTCCAATGCTTGCGGGCATTCAACCACTATCCATCGAACCTGCAACAAACCCAGACATTGCCAAATACATCAGTAATTTTCCACCGCACTACTATCATCACGGGGCCAAACCTATCAGCAGTTTTATGCATCCATCTTCGTTCCTTCCAATACCTCCTGTCAATCCAGCTTTGTACCCTCCCACACTTACCATCAATGCCCCAAACTTAAAAGGGGGTACATCAGTTTTTAATCCTGTTGGAGGAGGAAATATTGGTGATATGGTGGTACAAGATTATTTGGATTTACCGATGGACTTCATTGATTATGGTAATACAAATTCTGTGGATCCTTACCTTGACTTGGACAAACTCTCCTCGCATGGCTTTGAAAGTCCTTCGATGCCTCAAGATTCGCATGGCTCCCAAGATTCTTGAAGCAACATAGATCATCTTTATACTGACGATATATTGGTTAGGAGTATATATAGCTACTATTAGCAAACATTATCATTATTGACTCTATTTTCAGTTATTTTTACTTTGTTTTTCAGTTGCCACATTTTTCTTCATATGTACATATAGGGATTGGATGAATTTGACCGTTCTTGACTTGGACGTGGGGGGCATTTGTGTCGAGAAGCTGAAAAAGAAGTTTCAATCTATACATGAAGAGCAAGTGGCTTGCACGACTTGAAATCACCACCATTCATTCCCCTAAGAAGTCAAATTGCAAAATCAATGCTATGGCATCCACCTTCCGTATCCAATAACTTGTGCTAGAACATCACGTAATTCACAATGCCATCCAAGTCCGTGTGCAAAACCGCAGTCTGCTGCTACTAATATTCCGCATTACCCAACAAATCAAAATTACGAATGGGAACATTACTACTCGGTCTTTCTAAAACCTACCACATGAACTTCCATGAAAAATGTGTGAAACTGAACTACGACATCTTAGAATGCTTTGCATTACTTCCTACAGAAGACCAATAAAATAGAACAAAGAAAGGTGAAGAATAAATCTGGACAGTAATGGCCAAGTATATTTGGTCAGTTGTACTGGTTTTATCTCTCAATTCACTTGAAAAAAAGTCCTAAACTTGAGACTGTATCAAGGGATCCACAAGCTTCCTTGCAATTTATCAGCATTATTGTAAGCATGCCACCTCCGATCAGTATCACTAACAACAAATTTCTAGGTCCCTGCCTCCTTCGACTCGACAGCATTTAACAAGTACTTCACATGCCTCTAAACAAGAATAGACTGAGAAGAATGACAAAGTGAAATGCACCAGAATACCAAGAAATTAGCCAAAACAAGGGGAACACACACACACACACACACACAAGGCGAGATGCAAATATATAGCAGTTGGAGAAGCTAAAGTTGACCTTTCTATTTTAAACCCCATAAATAATCTGTTTATCATACTACAAAAACAGGGTTCTGGATGGCATTCAAGGGAACAACATCCAAATAGTCCTTGAAGTCCAGACAAGTTTCATAACAGCCCCAACCCACCCACCACCCACACACACACCCCCCCCTCCCAAAAAAAAAAAAAAAAAAAAGAAAAAAGAAAAAGAAAGAAGGAAATGAAAGGAGACTACCAGACCCTTGAAGCATCAGCCTCATGAATCTGCTACAACATAGCCAGCTTGACTGGCATGATAGTTGTAGTTCCCATTGAAACCCCTACCCCCTCTTCCTCTGTAATAGTTGTTCCTGGGATAGTAAGTACCAGGCTGGTCATAGTGCTGGTTGCGGCCATTCTGATAGGCCCCTCCCCTGCCGCGCCCTCCACGGCCATTAGCATATCCCCTACGGCCGCTTGCACCCACAGTACGACCACCTCTGTAATTTGGATACGATCTTCGAGGAGCATAATTTTGCTCCTTGGGCTCATACTCCTGCAAATTTTGTGCTTGATGTGTGGTGGGCTCATTTTGTACGGGAAGTTCAGAATAGTTTTCAGTCTCCCCCTGCCAAGCACGATTATTAAACGTACCATCAAGGAACAAACAAAAGGTAAAAAAAATCTTTGGGAGGAAAGACTACCTGATGAAATTCTTCTGCAGGGCTCAACTGATTATCATATGATTCATCTTCTTCAGCATTTGCTGTCTCTTCTTCCTGTATAATCCATAGAGATTTGAAAAGAGCAAATTCAATTCATATTTATTGAGCAAGGGCATGTAGACAAAGTGAATTCACCCCCACAAACAACCCCCCCCCCCAAAAAAAATAGAAAAACACAGGAAAAGGTGAAAAAGGTACAGCATAACCGAAATAAAATAGTGGGCTCACTAAAATGCTGGAACCTCTTATCATGTTGTGTGAGAGAGAGAGAGAGAGAGTCATATTTTTAAATATATAATCCAGTAATCTAAACGAAATATGCAATGAAATTGCAGATGTTGAACGTTCATGGGCTAGACCACACATTATAGGTTGTACCTCCATGTAGCAGAACTATGATAGGCAACAAAAATGCATCCCATGCAAATAGTAGTATAAACAAAGTGTGAACAACCAAGCCCATGCAACAGCAAAAGGATGCTTGTGCCTTTCATTGAAGAGCAGTTTAAGCCAAAATAAACTAAGCATCCAGGGTATAACACCCCAGCCTCCATTACAATACTAAGGAAAGCATAGGCCAGTCTAACAACCGTACCTGAGTCACAATTCGCAGCACTCTATTACACAATCCATGCATGCTAAAAATGAAAAAACAACAAATTTCAGAGTATCAACCCAATCAAGCATAACCACATCTCTTACCTTCTGTTGATACTGCACCACAGAACCTTCGACTTGGACTGGCATGACAGATCCATGCGCTGGCACTTGAAAGGAACCATAGCTGCCAGCAGCAGCTGCCACCTCAACAGGAGCCTTCATCTCTGGTGTTGTAGTGAAATAGTCTGATGCCATGATCTTGTTTAGTTTCTCCCTCAATCCAGAATCTGCAAAAATTCCAAAAAAGCCATTACAACAAACAGAAGTGAAATGCGAACCAGTAATTATAAAAGTATATAACTAAAATTAAACAAAAAATTGGAGCAAAAAGGGGAAGAATTGTAACTTCATTCAATAGCCTAGAATCACCAAGCAATATAACAATAAATGAAATGCACAAAACACAAAACCAAAACTCATTAAAGCAATAAGCAGGATAACAGCATTGAAAACAGATAAGCTAGACACACACATATTACATGTTCATTCCACAGAAAAATGAGAAAAATTCATCATACATGTCAAATAAGGGTTAGATCCAATGGGCTGATCAGACTTAGCAAGCCAGAGCCTGGCATGCTTAACGCACAGTTGCAGTGCATTCTGATGGGACAAAGTCCAATTCACAGGCCTTGATATTAGCAGGCTCCCAAGCATAGATATGAGGGTTAGATCCATCTCACTAACAACCTCCCGCGCATTACTGTCATTGACATTAGTATATGCCAAACATCGCTCCCTCTCACTCCTAGTTGCCCAAAAATCAGGTCTACGCGGAAAGCTAAACACCGTCGCAAAGTACAACAGCCTTATAATTTCCTCAACCATGGAAAATTTTTTTTCAACCTCCGATTCCTTTAATTCCTTTTGAACGGCAGCACAGACTGGTAATTTGAGCTTTTCAAGCTCATTGATGCAGCCCATCACAGAGGCTTTGGAATGAAGGGTTTCTTCCTGCTCTTTATTGAGGGTCTTGCCCTGTGAAAGGACCTCTTCCATTTGAAGAATGCGGTTGTATTTCTTGCGGAGGGCACGAAGGCGCTTGTTGATGACGCTCAGGACAGGCCCATCACTAACACTAGATGCCCCAATTACAGCCATTGATGGGTGATTGATCTAATTGGTATTAAACAGGAAGGTAATTGAAGGGTATATGTTGTCGAGAAAACAAACTGGGGAAAGGGGGATTGACGGAGTATTCGAGGACGAAATTGAGGGTTTAAAGAGAGAGTATGGCAGGGGTGGTGCTGTCACACAGTAAATTGGAGTTCACGGGGCATGTGTGTACGGTCACAGGGGGTATTTATAATTCACAGCATATTACTTGATACAAAAAAGTCTCAATAATTGCACCGATTAATTGCATCCATGACATTTATTGGAAATACCTATTACAGCTTTTAAAGATTGACTTCCTATAAATGCCTTAACAACCGTGATAATGACACTGCTGTGACGTTCATGATGTCAAATCAAAGCATAAGTTAAGAATATAAAATGTGATAACACGTATTTGTACACTACTCATTACAGTCTCTGATTAATGCAGTGGTATTACATTTTACTTTGGTCCCTCACAATTTCATTTGAACTCCTAGAAAACTATAAGATTTTCAAGTTGCCCCAAATTTTCTAGCAATTTAAAGAACAGCACATGAGAGATCTAATGTGCGTTTGCACATCAACTGTAGATGAAAGATAAGGATGTAAAAATCTTTTTGCACACCATATAGGAGTTTGTTCAAGCATATCTAAGTTAAGGTGTTTTAAAACCACCTGCTCTAGCTTACACATTTAGCAGATGGTCATGGCTACACAAGATATTATGCTAGAGCCCTATTTGAATCCAGATATCTAAGACGATACCCTGACTGTTACCCTTTTTCAGCCCACAGACAATGCATGTGGATCTTTCCATCTTTATATACAGATTCTGTTGTTTATTGACTAGATAGGAACCAGTAAGAATGTCCAGGGCTTATTTATCAAAAGCAAAGTTTAAGGAACCAAACTAGAGAAGGCTATAGATGCTAGGGACCATTGGAGCAAGTACCCTCAAATAATTTATATACATGACACTTACGGTAACAAGATCAAGAAAGCATCTTTAATCATTGTGTTATGAGTAACCACCACTTATATCAGTATAGAGGTCGAATGCTATCTGTTTCAGCCATTAGCCATAAATTTTATTTATTTATTTATTTTTAAGAAGATTCTTTTTCACCTCCAGTTATCATTATTTCAGAACAGCACTTTAGGATTGGCTAAGCAGGTAGAGCAGGCACAATAGAGTAACAGTCAGATAGCATCCACATCTAAGGAACTCTACACTTCATTTTGGTGGGAAAAAAATGTTTTATACAGAAAGTTCAAGTGTTCTCTCGTTTGGGAGAATAAGACAAAGAGAGGAGAAGTAAAATAGGGAGATTTCACTAACTCCAAATAACCTATATATGGAGAGAGATTCTTCATTAAAATGCTAATTTTGCCCATGAAACAAACATCAATGTAATTGAGATGTAACCCATTTTTTCTCTCCTAATAGTGATTTCTGTTCATTTCTTTTCTTTCCTGAATTCGCAAACTAGGCCAAAAAGTATATGTAGTTAACGTACTATGCTTGTACCAAATTCATGCACTTCAACGGATGAGTAGACATAAAAATAAGTTGAAAATATATGCATGACCTGATGATATTGAAATTGAATGTATTTGCAAAACAGAAGAGTAGACTGAGCTTCCAAGCAGGACAGAAATTAGGAAATTATTCCTTAGGCCATCATAACAATATATCTAATTTCCAGTATGACACAAACTAAACACGGTAACGGAGACTAATAGTAATAACTTAAAACATCAAAGGAGAACTTTACTCCGCGGCCACATATCCAGAATGTTAGTGTTATTTAATCTCAGCAACTTATCTTAAAAATTTCAGCAATTTGGAAAAATCTAGTAAATTTTAAATCACAGCATTGATCCATTACAATTCTCATTGATTTTCTTCTAGCACTTGATAGGAAAAGTACCATTTTAAAGCCAGTTTAGCTGATGATTGATTATGATCACTAGCTTCTTGAATGATTCCAAGTGTAAAACAAGACCAAGAAGTAATGAGAGAGCTTAATTGCCCACATATTAAAAGAACACAATTCTGAACATAATAAACAAGAAATTGAGAAGCTATAGAATCCCATTGAGACACCAAATAATGAGTACTCCACTCAATGTGAGAAACGTGAACTGGAGAAAATCAATTAGAACTCCATACATGATGCTTTCTTAACCTTGGATGAATAATCATAACATATTAAGCTTGATTTTGAGGTTAATACTTTTGTATTCCCTAGATAATCCTTTCTAGATCTTGGATTGAGAATGATACAAATAGTAAGCTTTAACTTCAAAATTAACACTTTCTGTGCTATCATCAACAATAATAGCCTGACTTTATCACAGCAGCACAGCCATGGCATGTTAAGCTAGACTTTGAGATTAAAACTTTTTTATTCCCTTGATAGTCCTTTCTACGTCTTGAATTGACGATCATAAAACTAATAAGTTTAACTTCAACAACAGTCATCCCAATTTTATTGTAACAGCAGAGTTATGACCTCTGCCAAAGACAAATATAACACAAACGACACATAGAGACACGTATGAACATACACATGGAGAGAAACAGTAAAAAAAGGATAACTCAACAATGATTAAGTTCCCAAACAAGCAAATGGATGTTTAGCATTCATACAAGTGACGTTAGAAGCCGGTTCAACGAGCTGATCAGACTTGGCTAACCAAAGCTTGGCATGCTCAATGCACTTCTGCAAGGCATTCTTATGGGACAAACTCGAATTCACTGGTCGCGAAATCAGTAACCCTCCAAGCATTGAAATCAAGTCCAAGTCTCTCTCCCCCAACAACAGATCCGCAGCATCATCATCCGTGACATAATCATAAGTTAAACAACACCCCCTCTCATGAGTCCTAGTTAGCATTGTCGCGGTAAAATCATTCTGATTTTTCACATCAAACATACTCCCAAAATACAATAAGTTTAACAGATCCTCAGCCACCCCATGTTCCCCACTTTCCGCCTTATCCTTGAGGTCTCCTCCAATATTAGGATTATTATTCTCATTACTACCATTGTCATTACTAGGTTTTTCCACTACAGTAGTACTATCGGTGGTTGTCGGGCTATTTTCGCTGTGGCTCTGGATGGCAGCGTTGATTTCTTCGGAAACGGCAACGGCCAGGGGTTGTTTAAGCTTTTCGAGCTCATCGATGGCGGCGATGACGTAGGGTTTAGAACGGAGGGTTTCTTCTTGCTCTTTATTGAGGGCTTTGCCCAGGGAAAGGGATTCTTCCATTTGGAGAATGCGGTTGTGCTTCTTGCGGAGAGCGCGGAGGCGTTTGTTGATCAAGCTGAGGACTGGGCCATCGGTGGCGTCAGAAGAGGAGGAGGCGACGGTGGCCGCTGCCATATTTGACAGTGGTTTGTGAGGCGGCGGTGGTGGAGGGGTTTGGTGAAGTAGGTTCTGCCGCCGTGCAAGGCGGAGGTGGAGGGGATTTAAGGGAGGGTTTTGGGAGAGCTGCTGAGGCGAAGGAGTAAAGCCCGAGAGAGAGAAAAGAAAAGTGAAGCGGCTGCTTGTGGTGATGGACCTGACAGAAGATTTTCACAAGTGTGGTGTTGGGGAAATTTATATATAATTCTATTATATTTGGTGGGAAAAAATTGAAATGATATCAACTCACGATCATTGGTACCAACCATTTCCAGTGATGAATTTTCTTTAGGGGTAATAAATTGATGAATTTTCTTGTTGATGAAAATTTTTGGGTTTCGATCTATTAATTCTTTTATTGTAATTCAAGCAATCTGCTCAAAAAACTTTAGGTGAAGAAGGTTCCCATCAGTGGCTATCTATAATGAAGAAAAGTAGCGTTGCAAAAATGGATTTATAATGCGTGAGATAATAACACTCACTTTATATTATATATTATATTATTAAAGAAAATTAATTGTATAATTTGTTGCAAGTCCCATGTATGTTAAAAATCGATGAACATTTTGTAATATTATTGAGCCATGCAACTTTTTTCCTGACCAATCGAGGCCAATAACAGTTCAGTTCAGTTCAGTTCTTGATTGTCAAAAGAATGGGAGAACAGCAGAATCTGAAGTCGCACATCCAGTATAGACAATCACAGTAGCAACTAGCATTGCTGTCATAATTCTCACATCTCAACTCTGTTGGTAAGCTGAATTCAAGCAATGAGATTTAGGCCGTGCTAGGTCACTAACGGGCTCCATTTTTTATTGCAACACTGGGATTTCTTCTGGGCCATCTTCATTTTTTCCCTATATGGGTGATGCATAGGAAAAAGTGTCAGCAGTGTTCGAAGACTATCCTTGCAGCAAGTAGCAAGGATGCAGTCACTGAGAACACATTGCTGGTTTCCCCCATAGCCAGTCTTAAACTTTCTTTCAGTGTTCAATGTCTCTGGGAAGTTTGGCTTTTCGTGCATAGACGTGCTGCATCTCCTCCTCCCAGGTCTGTAAGAGATCCAGGTGAGTAATTCGACACATGAAGGCAAGTAAATGTAAGTCATATGAGGTACATCTAAAGTCATGGTCCCGGAAGCAAAAGTTGCGCATGGTAGATCCATTCTTCACTGACCGGAGACCACAAGCAATGAGGGTGTCAAATCTTACCTCATATCTAAAGGAAATCCTTATATTTGGCACGTTTGTCTTGTGAATGTCATTTGCTTCAGGGCCTCTTCTGAAATACTGACTTCCAAGCCAATGCAACTAAAACCAAGACAAGAATCTAGTCAATGCGATCTTGCCTTGTTCATGATTTTTAGGAACAATTGAAATTCAAAGACTTGGTCAAACAGCAACAACTCTAGTGACAGCTTCTAATTGACTATGATAGGAATCCCGTGCAAAAAGGAAACTTCAAATGCTCCACGAACAAAAGAATGAGCAATTGCATTACAAGTTTAGAATTAAGAGTTTCATTTCCCTCCTGTCAACTAATGTTTGAGTTCATGCAAATTGCATGCAGAAAGGTTACTGTGATGGAAGTAAATGTGGAAGGTAAGGTGTACTAAATGCTCATACAACAAGTTTTCTGCTGCGCATTGTAGAGAATAGGATTATTGTCAATTAGATACCAATTTCAACAATCTATAATTAGCTGACTAAGCCACATCAGTTAACAAGCATAAAGGATCTTCATTCAAGATCCATGGTGTAATTAAAATGCTGTTAACCTATATGTGATTGTTAACCAACGACAAAAACACTGATACCGCTGCATTCTGAAATTGCTTACCTTTGCAACATGTGAGAATCCAGATTGATAAACAGAATTTCTAGCTATCTCACACAGGTCACATGAACTGAGCTTCCACACCTGAGGGAGAATAATTATGTGATTTATATGACCTTGATGGGACAATGATAAAGATAAAATTCAAAAACCTTTGCAGCAACACTGTATTCTTCCACAAGTGGCTCTTTGGTCAAATGGATTTGCAGAGGATCGTCAGTTGACAGTGAGACATTTAAACCTCGCTGGAAGAACACAGGAAATGGGTTGCGATGATAGTCAAGGAAAAGTGAATTATTGCTAAGTGGAGACATTGCCAAACCAATCTGCAAAAATCATGAGTAGCAAACTACATTACACCATTCACATGACAAATTAACTAAATAAAGGTAGTATGGGTTTTACTCTTCCTATCAAAACACTAGAGATATCTAGATAGCATAGGGTGAACCCGTTTTAAAGAAAATTGCAAAGCAACTTTGTCTGCAATCTAGAAAACTGATTATGCTTTCTAGACATGGCCTTTTGTGCATGGAGACTACATAATTGTGCAATCCTAGCATGTGACACACCTGCGCAAGGTAGTACAGGTACTGCAGGACAGGCGATTTCCTCAAATTGATCCCATGAGAAATATTGTGGCATAAAAGAAACCCAGCAGCTAAATGGTCTATCTCACCTGCCTGTGAAAATATACACATTTAAATAGCAAATCACAAATCTTGTAGCAGGTAAAGATAGGATAGGATTATGGGAAATAAGAAAACAACCTCCCCACAGTGAGGGCGGAACCTAATTGTCGGCAGTCCTTTCGATTCCCGAAGCTGAAAATGAAGAAGACATGATAAGCTTAAACTTAAGACAAATATGTCGTCAATGAAGCAAAAGTTATGCTCCATTCCTCTCTGAGAGAGAGAGAGAGAGAGAGATGAAAAACAATATGAGGAAGGTATTTGAAGATGGTTATACATATTCTAGAAAGAAAGAGACCAATCTACTATCAGCTTCAATTGACTCTGACTTTTGCAATAGTGTATTAGGTTTTAGGTGCCATTTTGGCATATGAAATAAACATCTTCACCTCAATATTTACACTCTTGCAAGATAATCTCACTTGACCCTTTTCCGCTATGTTTTCTGGACGAGCACCCAATTACATTAACCACACGCATAAGAGATGAAATAATCATTCATTAGCTTCTAGCTGATAGAAGTTCAGATAGTGCTATGAGCTGTATAAACTCATTAGCAAAAATGTTCTCACCTTATTCAGTGTATACAAGTTTGCATAGCAGTAATAGGCATAATAAGAGAAGGCAGGGTTGAATTCATTAGTCCATTCAGCTGGCTTAGGCATGTGTTTGGTCGGGCGCCTCTCTGGTTTACTTTCATCATCTACAATGTCAAATCCTACAACCTGGGCCAAGAAAGAACATTAGGCATTTGTACAAGAGAGGAAAGAAAAGGATAATATATCAACAATAAACGTTGACCAAACATGAAGATCGTTTAAAGAAATGTTGGAAGTATCAGCACAAAGAGATGAAAACTATGCCACATTTTTAGGAGTGAGTGAGGACCTGCATTAGGAACAGATGTAAATGAGGGTGAGAACGTGGGTCGACAGTAACTTCAAAAAGTGGTATGAATACGTTATCTAATATGGTCTGGAAGGATGTAACAGTGCCCATACTCCGGTAGATGTTGTACAGCCGTGGAAGCTGCAAATAGTGCACTTAGAAATTTGTCAACCAAAAGAAACAAGGCCCAAAAACTTGAGAAAATATACACTGATAAAAAACTTACATGAATGGAAGCAACATGAATAGTAGACAACTATTTCTAAGTAATTTCTCACAAATGAATTGCAAATCGAACTATGTTCTGTCCGAAGGAAAGCACCATGATAAAACCAGAGCAGGCTTGTTAAGAATGATTAAGAACTTGTTCAGTTATTTCCTGTGCTATGAATTATATAATTGAAGGTTTCAGGTGATCCCACTAATCCTGTAGATCATTCCATGTAATTCTAGTTTTGCAACTACAAACAGCTCAATTACACATAAAGCTTCCTCTTCAAGCAAACAAAATTAGAAACCCTGTCAAGTTAAGAACATCAACGACATGAAGCTACAATGCCAATGAAGGACTAGAAGCACATCAGAGGAACATCACAATACCTGAATTAACCACACAGCATTTTCACTATATAGTGCATTGTTAACAAACCAACTTGCAAGCTGATCCCATTCACTTTGTTTCCTTCCATAGATTGAAATTCGGTACTCAGCCATCTGAAAAGGAATAGACAAACAAAAAAAGAGAAATTTAACGTTGCACCCTCCATTAGGCAGAAGAGGAATGCCTTTCCATAGCTCAACCATACGAACAAGGCGCAAGGGAATTATCATATAATCCAATCCAAATAGAAATGAGAACTATTGTTTTTCCCGTACACATGTTTAGCTAAAAGCCCAAAAAACCAAGGGAAAAGATATCAGATTTATGGTGGTGAAGCTTTAGAAATTTCAAAAGAGAAAACTCCTATACACCACATAAGAACAACAGATGCAAAAGTCCTGATGTATGCGAATGTTGAAAGATTAGATGGCTCTACCTGGTATTTACTAGCTTCAAGATCCGATAACACTTCCTTTGTTACTTCAGCCAGAAAACGCCCTGACATCACAAAATGATAAAACCCTAGAATAATCTTGTAACTAGTTCTCAAATCAGAGTGGCACATTCAATAATACATGCCTGAAGGAGGTTAGACAGTTGTGAGGAACTAAAGTGCTAGGCAATAAATTCTTCAAGTTTTTCTTTTCTTGCAAAAGAGAAGCATCATCTAGCTAGGCACTGCACAAGAATTTATATTTCTGTCTGAAGCTCCAGAGGTCTCTAGGCATTACTCCCTCACTCTTAAATGATAAAAAGCTTCAAGAAAAAATATTGAAATGAAAAAATATAGAAGGAATCAAACTACATATATGGATAACCAACAACAGTCATTTCAATTATGTACAATGATTTTGACATGGCCATTAAAGTTTCGTATCATTTTTAGGAAACCACAGCAGCATTTGTTTTACAAGAGCAATCCTAATCCAGCCAAAGAAAGGTCCTCGTATATCACACCTTGGATGAGATTGTCCTGCTTTAGAAAGATCTCCCTGAGTCTGCTTTGCCCGCAAGGATTATACTTGAGATTGAATTTGTCAAAGCGATGGAAGGTACTCTTATCAGCATGCACATCTAGCAAATCAACGTTAAGGTCATACCTGCAGAACAAACCTGTGTAAAATGCAGTAAAGGAAAAAAAATCTGGCATTAATATTCAAAATTTAGGCAGACCCTGTCAAGTCCAAACTCTCAAAGACTTCCTTCAAAGTAAGATACTGTCCATCACGGAATATGACAACCTGTATAACAATAGGCAATTGTATGATTAGAGATCATCAAACAGATACACGGAAAGTGCATTTGCAATAAAAGCCCTGACACAAAAAAGTTGTTCAATTGAAGAAACCATACTGAAAGAATGCACAAAGAAACTAAATGCACAGGGAAACTTATGCTCTACCTCATCTGGTTCTTTTTTTAATTTTGATTTGATGAACCGGAGAAGATGCTTCTGGTTCATACAAGCAGAATGATGTACATGAGTATCAACTTTTCTGATATTATATAGATCACGATGAGGAGCACTCTTTTGAGCCAGAAATTCCCTATCAGCATTTACTAGTAGGTGAAGACGGAATTTCTGTAAAACATTCAGAAGTCAGGAACAAACAGGATACAACAGCTGAGCACAAGCAGGAGACAATACGAAAGGTGCTGGGCATGGGAATACAGATGAAGAGACCAGAGATTCCGCTACCTCCTCAAGGAACCGCAATCGATGATGGCATGCAGAGCGAACATTTCCAACAGACATCACTTTCAAGATATGATGCATATCAGTGAAAAATGATGTTGCATTTGCAACAGGGAAAAGGTCTTCAGTATCTAGAGAGTTCGGCACATTTAGAAGATTTATTAGATGTCATCATGCAAGACGCCAAAAAAAAAAAGTAATCAACAAAATTTCTTCATAATTGTTGTCTTCAATCATCACTATTCTCCATTGCAGCCTCAACTTACCACTTTCATTGGCATAGACATGTACAACTCCATCTTCCATTTTAAAGTGGTGCTGATCTCAAATAGAAACAGAACATCAGTCAAAAGTTATCGAGTTTGAGCAAAAACAAATGGTTTCATCCATGTAACTCTAGATGCATAACCTAAAAGCCCAATGACAATTAACACATAAAGCGATATGACTCACTGCAGTGGCTTCAACGGGAGCAGAGTTAAATGGATTCTGTTTTACATCTGATGTGGCAGATTCCTGGACTACTTTAGTCCATGGAGGAACTTTTTCCCTGAAAACATATTTTTCCCTCAAATCTAAACATTCCCGAATCATCTTCAGTACTTCTTCCTCTTCAATGTTCAGTGATTCTGAATTTCATATTTTTAGCAAGCATCAGAGAAAGAATATGGAACTTAAAACCCCATTGACAAACACAATCCTACTATACAATTAGATTTCTTAGCAAAAACTAAAACTACCACTATTTTAGTGAAAAGACATAATGCCGTCTACAAACTATTATTGGTAGGGTGGCAAGTTAAGTAGGAGGGCACCTAAAAGCCACTAAAACATTTGAGATTACCAGGATGAGGAGTTGAGAATACCATGAACTGTAGCCCTCACAGGTAAATATTTGCTAGTACTGGTGCAAGAACTTCTCATTGTGTGCATTGAAGCCTTTTCAACCTTTGCATCCTCATCATTTCCATTAGCTTTTGATTCATGTGCGATTTCTTTGCATCGTTGAGCTTGGATGTAGTTGGCATTTTCAGCATTTGATGGAGCCATGTGTAGATTTGGGATATTAATATTTATTTCCTGCAGATGAATTGATGAAAAACGCACTAGTAACTTTACCACTAAAATTTTTCCCTTTAATTCCTCTAGAATTACCCAAAAATGTAACCTGGCTTCAGGCTCAGGCAAGGAAACATTTCTACAAATGCTTATCTATGCCATTTGATAAAGAAATACAAGATGACAGATGGCAAATTGATATGGGGATATTTTAATGGGAAAGACAAATATGTTGTCAACAAATAAAGTCCTTTTACTCCTGCAAATGAGAACAGAAGAAGTGACTAAATCAGCAAATTCTCATTAGACAAGTTACACGATTGCATCTCCAAAACAGCTGCAGATTACATAAGGTAGATAGTAAATGATATACTTAAAACCAGCAAGAAGCCATTACCTTCATAACTCCTAAGCCCTTTACAAATTCCAACGTTACTTTTTTCAATCAGCAAGAGCAATGCATAAAAACCTAAACTAATCACAATTGAGGTATTAACCTGACAAGCATATTTTGGTTTGGTCCAGAATTTTCAATAGCATTGATGACTCTTATACTTAAATTGTTGCAAAAGTATCAAAAGTATGAAGCATTATCTCACAAAAAAGGGCCAGGAAACACAAAGCATTTTCCCAAAAGTATAAAAAAATAATTAAACACCAGAACTGAATATCAATATTTGGGTAGAGAGGTGTTCATTTTTCTTTAACTCTAAAGGCCATTGAAATAGACCAGAACATGTTGATGAAAAATTTTGTTAGAGCTATGCTTGAAGATGTTTTAAATGATCAAAAAGACTTTCTCTTGGTCAAAGCCATCAACTGTACACGTCACAACTCTTTAGAAATAAAAATTACACAACTCTTACCTTGTTGTAAGACAAAAGAGTGGCACCCATAGTTGTACGCTCAGTTTCTTCCTCATCAGAATCTCCTGCACTATCAACAGTATAACCAGCAGATGATCTTGGAGTAACTAAACGACCAATTGATCCTACCATAAGCTGTGGGCCCAAGTGGTCAACATATTGATCATCTCCTGCTAAAGAGAAAATGAGATACTTGAAGTGATCTTTTGTTATATATTTTTCTGTTAACATAGATTTTTGTCATCTTCAAAAATCAACATCAGACCAGGGACAACAGAATCAATTAATCAAAGAACCCTATCATCAAGCTCCTCATCTGCTGTTTCAGGTCCCTCAGAAAACAACCAAAATGCTTTCGGTCCTCAAAATTGTACTGCATTAGTAAAGATTCACCATTTTACTTAGCATATCCTCCTATCCTCATCTTTTCGTTCAGAGCTCTCGTGATCAAAACTATTATCAATACTATCTCCATGTTGAAAAGAATGAAATACATGTCATAGTAATGGCAGCGGAGTTTAGGAGTTACAGGTGGCAAAATCATTAAAACTTCCAGCAAAATCGATAAAACTACCAATTTATTTAACTTTCAGTTAAAGATTTTAAAATTTAACGAAATAACCCCTCACATACAAATCATCTCTGACTTACAATTTGTGATTGGATAATTCAGCCATCTTTGATTCCATGATGATTAACTTTCGCTGATCTAAAGTCAAATATAGGTTTAAAGGTTAAAATATTGATTATCTCAGGATTAGTTCAAGATAGCCTATCCACATTCTATGCACAGTTAATTAACCAAGCATACAACAAAAAAATACTGACATAAACGCATTTCTAATTCATAAACTTACACTAAAAAGAGGAAGAAACTATTTTGATTTGTAAATGCAGAAAAAATACCATCTCTCTGCTGAGTTCGAAGAGGAGGCAAGTCAGATGAAATAATATCAAGATTATGATCCAATAAATTTGACAAAGCTTTCTTCTCCTCCTCATCAATCCACTCATTGGATGTTCTCACATTCGGCATCGACGACCAAACTCTATAAAGTCCAACCCGCGCTTTTTCCTCCTCCTCCACACCATCCCCAATAATTCCATCGATATTGTCAAATGATGTCGATAACTTATCCCGCCTACCTCTATTAATGCATTCCTCACTATATGCAGCAGCCGAGTAATCAGCATCTTCTTCATCGGCGTCGGAGACGATATGGCAGTTGTAGTGGTTTCTGAGGGTGGAGGAGGGCAGATGTTTGCGGCGGAGCTTAATAAGACGGTCGAGGACTTGGTCGACACTGCGTTTATGAATGTAGAAAGCGGAGATAGCCATGACCGAGGCTCCCAATAGAGCTGCTAACGCGAGCTGTACTGGTGACTCCATTGCTCCCTGGCGCTGGCAGTGGCGGGATTCTGGTGTGTGTTTTTAGTGCGTGCCCGTGAGTGTGTGCTGCCGTGCTGGGTTTTAGGCATTTGTATTTAGGCAGCGTTTGGATGGAAGGAATTGGAAGAAAGGAAAGAAGAACGGAAGAGAAAAGAAAGAAGAGTAAAGTGAGTGAAAGGAAACTATCATCCATTTAGTTATTTTTCTCTCCATAATTTTAGAAAATTTTAAAATTTTTATTAATTTTGATATCCTACCCCTCTTTCTGGTCACTTTTGGATGGAAAGCAGGCTAACAGAAAAGAAAAAAAAAAATCAAACCTTTATCCCACCATTTCTTTTCCAATCTTTTTCTTTCTCTCTGTAAAGATCATTTCAAACATCAAAAACTTTATCCCTTCTTTTTGTTTCTCTCCCATTCCCTCAAAACAAATAGTCCTTGGTATTTGAGGTTATTGATTTTATTTTTGTAATTTAACTGAACTAACTATTTATTGAGTTCATATTGAGTTACTTATTAGTTAACCAGCGTGGTTTTGAGGCAAGTTCAATTTGTCCGAATTCATACCAAATTCAATAAGAATGTGATAAAAAAAATTTTGGTGCTTATATAGATATATATATATATATATATCTTATAGAAGATATTACTATAACACATTCAAAATAATAGAAAATTCCATTTAATCAACTAAATCAACATAACATATATGTCTAACATTTTGAAGCATGATAAATTAAGAAATTAGACATTTTAAACATGAAAAGAGCTCATAGTTCACGGAGGTTAAAACGCTCATGATGCATTTAATTGTTAGTAAAAATAAAAAATTACGTAAATTACACTAAGAATGATAGAATAAGTTAACAAATCATAATTTTATTTTGAAACATTCACGTATCAAAGGGGAAAAATAAGAGACAACGGTGGCATTAAAAAATGAAGAAGAAAATTACAAAGAAGAAAGAAATAAGAAAAGAAAAAAAAATAAGTGAAACTTAATAAGAAAAAATATATAATTACATGATCGTATTTGTCCAATAGAATAGTAAATCAAATGTGGAGTGAGAAAAGTGTTGTTCATTGGTTAAATGTATAAATGATAATGATTAATAATAGGTATTAGATTCAAATCCCCTTTCTTCCTCCCTAATTCTAAAATCACACCTTCCTTGCTAAAAAAGACTTTAAATAAAAAAAAATAAAAAAAGAATTGCTGTCGACTCCGAATTGTGGGGGACAAATCTATAATTAAGCCTATGGAAATCTTCCTCCCATCCGCTCAGATTCTAAAATTTTCTCTGTTTCTCCTCATCCTCCATTTTCATCCAGGAAAAAGCTCTGTTAAACTCCAAGTACATCTAAAACATGAAAGAGAAAATTGCTATGAGATGTAAGTTTCAAAGTAAAAATTTTATTACTACATTCTTGCTCCGATACTCAAATGAGAAATTACAACAGGGAGCAAGAATTGATTCGCTGCCTTCCCAGAAAATGAGATCGGTGCAAGAAGATGTTGGATTAGCCGAGGCATTAATCCTTGTCCCCTTCTGCACTCTGTAACTAGTGTACTTGCACTAAAACTTACATCTTCGGTCGGGAGGAAAGTGTAATGAGATAGGTGCTACACTGATATCTAAAACCCTCGCTTACAACCTTACACCAGGGTATGAACTGACCAACCTCCCAGCCCTAATCTAATATGTGGAAGCCCTAATCTAATATGTGGAACATAGTAGGTTAAATCGTTGCAGGAATCAATTTGACACCCAAGATAAAACGCACAGATGGCTTGCGTGCCATGCTATGTTTCTTGTGATATTCTTCGCAGCACATTGCCTTTGACATAAGCTGTCTTTTGAATTTCCCCTTGAATTTGACCATCTGCAGCAACATAAATCAAAGTAAATGAGATCAATCTGCAATGCTAGATGCAGATGCAAGCCAAAGCAGGAAGGACAAACCAGCGAGCTTAACAGCCAACTTTGCCTGTTTATCAGCCTCAGAGTTCAAGTCCTTCAAAATTATAAACCAGATATCAGGCCAAGGTATATTACGGTTTTTTTTTTTTTTTTTTTTGCCTCTCTAGCGGACAGATAAAGAGAATCGTTGTTAAATGCCAAACCTATAGCTCGAAGTTAAGCTAAGCTTATCTACCAATCTTAGCATGGCAAACGAGAGAGATGGAATAGGGAGACCGGACTTAATGAACTTACCTTTTGCACATGAATGATCCGGAATGACGTGAACTTATGCTTCAAACTTTTTGCCTTCTCACACAAGATGGAGATCTTTTTGTCTTTCACCTTCCATAAGCCTTGAATCTATTTCGTCGAAATATGAACTTTTGGAGCAGATAAATCGAGAACGAATCCGTGTACTATTATTCTAGGAACAAGATACTACCATGCAGCAAAAGTCATATTCCTAAATGCCCCATAAAGGAAATAAACCAAAATAACCAGCCCCATTACACACAAGTATAATGTTTCAAGCTCTTATACCTACTATAATAGAATACTTTTCTAACTTTTTATCAGTAAATTACCAGTCTACCACATGAAACATTTAAAAGAACAGCTCTATTTACAGCAATTTTTACAGGGAGAAACATAGCCTGGTATATACATGAAAAAATGGTCAAAAAAAAAGGGGGTCACATTGATAGATTATTGAATACGATGCCAGGAGCCCTATTCTGGCAAATGACCCGAGGTGCGTACTAGCTCTATGTCCAGACAAACTTATTCCTGAAAATAATTAAGAGATTCTATAGATTAAATTACGAAAAAGAGGAAGAAAAGAAAATGTGGAAAAAGGTGTGCTAAATGATTGGAAGGTAAACAAACTTATCCAGGGGATTACTTGCCTAACTGAATAAAAATGAATTTGATAAGATGCAAATAATATGGCATAGACCCATTATAGTCTAATGTGTTTTCAGAACAATGCTTTAGCCTTATGCAAGTGAGTGGAGCAAACTAAATCCTTCCTTAGCTCATGACTGAAGATGGACACATAGAACATTGGTGTAAATATATGCTACTCACCCTCTAGACATTACCAATTTAAGGTTCTTTGCTTTGAACCATTGGTGGAATGGAACTTCAAACCAGATTTTTGAACCACGATGCAGCAAAAAATGGACCACATGGAAAATGGAAGAAAGGAAACAAAGTCATATGAAATTGAGAAATTTAACAAGAAGAGAGCCAAGCAGGTCAGCACCAAATGAATAATTGCAGAGTGAATGGGGAAAAAGCGGATCCAAAGCATATGCCCATGGGTGTGACAAACCTGCATGCAAACAAGGTCAGAGTCACCCTGAACATGGATGCTTCTAAACCCTTTATCCAGTGCATATTGCAGCCCTAAAATTATAGCTTGATATTGAGAAGCATAAGCGGTTTCTATGCCCAGACCTTCACGCAACCTACAAATCTTTAGAGGAAAAGGTAAGGCGCGTGCATGAATCAAGAAGCCAAATGCTTGAAATAGAGCAAGATGTTTACCCAACTTCCATCAGCAGCTCGAAGCACAACTCCCGCACCAGATTGCCCAGGATTTCCTTTTGAAGAACCATCAAATTCTAGAGTGCAAGAATGCTGACAAGAAGTAAACGATCAACTAATAACCTCCAATTCAAAACAGTCTAGCTACCAGAAGAACAACGTGGAAAGTATAATAAGTCAGTTTTCTAAAATGAGAGCACCTACATACAAGAATATTAAACAAGTTCTATGCAGTGTAAATAAAAGTAGTAATAAGAATATAGAGATCTGTAATATTTGCTGGAATAATAAGTTGAGTGAGTTTAGCTTATTCATGTGTCCAACAGCATCAGGAAATGGGACTCAGGAGATAGGACAATCTTAAAGATTAAGTATAGCCAGTCAACAGCTTAATGATAATATGCTATTGAAACTTACCCCAGATAAAGAAGATAACACTTCCTGTGGCCACTTCTTTGGCCCAAGCTTGATGGATATTTCGTCTCTACAAGAAGAAGGGAGCTGCAAGAAAATGAGATATTAGGTAGATGCTGATGAAATGGCGAAAAGTAACAAGGACATTTCAATGTTATCTAAGCACCAAAATCCACAGCAATTCAAACAATGAGCTATAATGCACATTTAATTTCACCTTAGACAGATAAGTAAGCCCACCTTTACAAATTCATGGACGGTTGGTTCAACAAGCAAAATTTTTAGTAACATTACCTAGCAGTTGCAAAAGGTTCATCAAAGTTTTTATTCATGATACATCAGCTAAAAAAGAAAAGAACAGACAAACACTTTCAGAAGAAAAGAACAGACAAACACTCCCCGAAAGTCAAGCTCCTGACATATTACTGATGATCTTTGATGATTTCTACATTAATAGGTTCACCAAACAGAAGAACCATGTACATACTTAGACAGCATAAGGTACCAAACTAAGGAAAGAAAACGTGTTTTGCTTCTTTTTCTTCTAATTAGTGTTTCCAAAACATTACATTTAAAAGCTGTTAGTCTTGCTGATTTTGAAACATGTTATTGAATCAAGAATTGATATGATAAAATTTGTTTTCTTAACAACTCAACACTTTGTCCTGACCAATGAGGTTCATACATCACAACACATTTCACTTCCTGATCAGACTATCAAACTGGAGGCAGTTCTGCAAAGAATATCTAGCTGAGCAAGCCACAGCTCAAGTTCATATCACACTCATCATGATAGTTGCATTTTGATAATTCTTAATGGCAAGGGTTGATACTGTACAAGCAAAACTTTCTCTGATGCAAATATTACAAGCATCACTTTATGCAATCTGATAACTCAATAAACTGTTGGTTTATGTGAATCACCTTGAATGAAAATCATAAGATTTAAGTAATTGGAACATCAAAGACAACGAAACAAAAAAAGAAAGCACATCCCAAACTTTACAGAACCATGAAATCACAGGTCACCTGATATGAATGGCAAGGCAAAAGAGTACCAAAAAGCCGTTCAGTTAGATCACCAGCCTTAAAAGAATAAAGAGCACCTTTAAGGCCACAAGAAAGAAGATATTTCTCTACACCCTTCGGCATAGCATGACCTTTATACACACTGACAGGAGGATCACGTACCTATGAGAAAATGAAAGAGGAGAATCATTTAATCCATCCATCAAAATTAACTACAAGTTCCATGCCAACATGGAAAAATCACCAAAGTTTCAATGATTGTTCTTGAGCAGAGACATAGCTGGAATAGTGTATAGAAGATACTACTGCAGATCTAGACATCTAAGACAACCCAAGTGACATTCAAAATGTGTACTACGCACATAATCCACTTTGACCAAAAGCCTATTACATGCCACATATGAAGTCAAACAATTATACCAGGCAGAAGTAAAGATGAAATCAGATAACACTTCAGGAAACAAATCTCACTCCTTTTCTCTGCCTTTTATAACACTGACAGTCTCACATTACGTAGACCTCAACTGGTGTGTGAAGCTCAAGTGTTCCTGGAGATGGAACACATATATCATTTAGTTTAGATTTGAATTCGAAAAATATTATGCACCACACTACATCATACTATCCCATGTATCAGAAAGATGACTGGCTGAAGGTGAAAATTTTCACAGTAAAATTTCAGTTCAATATAACAATTTTGCGGTTCTCTCATCCATTCGCCTGGAGCTCTACAGCAAAAAGAAACGGGTAATATATACAGAGATAAATTTGGATGCCAATACAAAATCAATGGCCTATTTCGCCGGTAATTTAAAGTGGCCTATTTTGTGAAAAAAGGTTCATATATCAATCAGTAGAGTTACAGAAAACATAGGGAATCGGATTAGTTACCGACGATCCAACTTGAGCCTGACAATCACTTAAACTCTTGTAAACACCAATAATATCCCCTTTTCTAACCACAAAGAATGCATCCTTCTCGTCCTTCAGCATCGCTTGAGTCCCAGTGTCCTTATGTCCAATAGGCCACTCAGATGAATAGCACTGACAGCTAATTCGCGTCGAGCAAAGTCCCAAATTAGCAGCTCTACTACTATCTACATCCTGAAAACTTCTACTCCATGACAGAGAATAAGCTCCATGCATTGCACTCCTCACAACACCACTGGTCCTGGGTAACAAAGCCCAAAAGCAAGCCGAAACCATCTCTCTTAATCATCATAAGAAGCAATTTGTGAGTGTTTTTAGTGTGTGCCCGCGAGTGTGTGCAGTGTGCTGCTGTGCCGGGTTTCAACTTTCAATTTCACAGAGACTGAAATCAATTTAAATTATGAAAAGAAGCCTCATTACCATAATTTAAATTACACGTCTGCTGACCAATTGACTAGGGACAATAATAAATGTAAAATTCATCATTTATTTACGTTCATCATGTCATGTGCTCCTAAATTAGGAACCGCGGGAACCAGAGTTTCCTAACCATATCCCAATTCGTTTCATTCGAACCATTTCTATCGATGCTAAAGGCCCATACTAAGACCACTGAGGTTTGGCCTTTTATTTCTGACCTTCCATGGGCCATGACTTCCTGGACTAAAATTGGGTCTGGGAAGCTGGGGATGGTAGGATGGTTTTATAGCGCAACGGATCTTCTGTCCTATATTTTGTGTCATTCTCTGTCCCACTTTGTATTATATTGCTATTTTTCCTTCATAAATATCATGTTTTAGTTCTTTTTTGTTTCCTTATGATTCAATAACTATTAATTCAGTAAAAAATAAATACAACAGCTTCAAAAAAGCAATATATAATAGAAAATTAAAAAATACAGCAGAAAATGCATAAAAGATCTCATTTTTTATGCATTTTGATTTTTTGAGTTTGTTAAATTTTGTGTATTACTGAATTAGTAGTTATTGGATCTTATGGAAATAAAAAAGAACTAAAACATGATATTTATGAAGGAGAAATAACAATATAATAAAAAATGTGACAGAGAATGGCACAGAGTGTAGGACAGAAGATCCGTTGCGGTTTTATAGTCTCTTTACATCACTCGTATCTTTATACAGATGAATGGACCTAATTAATCAGCATTGAAGTGACTGTTACCACAATAACTGTAGCATGTTTGAAAGTTCAGCCTTTTTGCCTACTTCCATTACTCTTTCTGTCGGTTTTGTAGGCTCCATCGTTAATACTTTAATCTGAAATGTGTTTAAGGTATGGATTTGGTGCTTAACTTTTTGTCATTGAAATTATGTTTTTTAATTGGTAAAAAGTTGATAATAGCTTTTTGTATAGAGTAATAGGTATTGTGAATTGTTGTAAATCCGTTTTGGCGTATTTAAGATGATTTTTTTATTCTTACTGTATATAGTCATTATTTCACAACTTTCTGGTACAGATTAATTTAGTGTAGATTTGCTGATTATATTAGTTATTCAATGAAGCTGGCTATTGCTTATTAATTAATTTGTCTTATGCACAACAAATTCAGGGTTATAATCCTTTGCTTGTGTATCAGTAGGCTTTCTTGATATATAGATATAATAAGCTCAAATCTATTAATGAGGCTAAAATTGCAACTCAATCTGATCATCTTTTAACTCATCTCAAAGTTCACTTGAACTTGTCTGACTCCTTCCACCAGAAATGATAGAAAGCTTCGAACAATATTGCATTTTCCATTTTTGCCATTCATTCTAGCGTCCGCTAATATTAATCTAAACTTCCGAAATACTAACTTGAACGAAAAAATAGAGAGAGGCTTGAAAATTCTTGACTTGCACAAAACAGAGACCAGGATTAATTTAGAAATGCTTTTACCAAGAAATCGATCCATGCTTGCAAATAGAGCGCTTGTTTGAGAACGTGGTCTGGCCAAGATTCCTGGACCAAAATTGCAAAACAAAACAAAGTTTTGTTACTCCGCAAAATCTGAGCGCAAGGATCTTGATTAGGTTGTGAGTAGCTGTCACGTTAGTTAAGAAATTGATCAAACAAAGCCATTTCAATGAATTTAAACCTCCATATGACGGTGAACAACTTAACCTGTTTCTATGTTTCTTGCATGGTGTAGTCGGCTGAATCATAAGCCAGGACTCTTGGGAGTTTTAGGGAAATTGAACAACTTATTAGCGGTTGTTTTGTTTTACTTCATTTAGGTCCGTCGTAATGACAGCATTAATTTGGAGAGCAAGGACAATTCTATCGATCAAGAATTTGTTTGTCCAAAACAATTTTTTGATTGGTTTTTCCAAAGGAGTGTCTCACTTCTCACTCGGTTCTCATCCCTGACAAGAAACAAATTGTATGACTCAGAAAGCATGTTTGAAGCTTAAAAAAATGGCATTGCATATATTGAGTAAATCTTATATGCACTGACAGTGCATATACTATCACCGTTAGATTTATGACGTGTGTGTAAAAATTGAATTTCAAATTCAAATTTTGCATAGTTGTCATTCATCAAACGCTGTCATCGTAGGAATTATTAATTCTACAAATATCTATTATGTACACATCACCTAGCTAACCTATGATTCTAGAAAGTTAGGCCGAGTATTGGATTTTGTACCGCCTTCCTAGTCCTACTCGTTAAATGGAAAGGACGACCACGTACCATCGTATTAGCCACCACAAATGTATTCAAGAATGATGCTGATATATACCCTGAGTTTTTATTGGTGTTGCAAGGACCATTTTTAAGTATAATAATAATAAGTATGTGAGCAAATTACTCTGATAATTCGTCGCTCAATTATTAAGAGTATGTTTTTATCCACTGCACTATCAAAAGTGTAAAATTTGGACAATTTCATCTGATTTCATCATTAACTGTTTTTTAATCTCTCCAAAGTGAAGAGTTGGGATTTAGAAGAATGCACGTCAAAAGC
Organism: Coffea eugenioides; assembly: GCF_003713205.1. Classification (NCBI taxonomy): domain Eukaryota; kingdom Viridiplantae; phylum Streptophyta; class Magnoliopsida; order Gentianales; family Rubiaceae; genus Coffea; species Coffea eugenioides. Next base: position 43,962,301 of record NC_040045.1, on the reverse strand, counting down.
TTACGATGATTGGTACCAGACCATCTGACCAATATAATCCGGTCCGATTCGACCAACTTAACAAGAGTAAAAAAGAATTTGGGCATTGACCCCTCTAAAAGAAAGTAGAAAACTATTTTAAAAAGTTGGTTTAAGATTTATTTGTTCAGTTTCTACTGATTTTATCGTTGGGGTAATCTTTAAGCATCAACCTAAAACAGATTGAACTGTCTAGTTTTGCCTTCGTATATATGCGCAAATCTTGTCTTACTTTCGCCTGCTTATGGATTAATTAGTTCGAGAAGGTGAATTAGTCGTAAGGTTGAAGCCGGCTAGCTCGAAAAATAACAGGAAAAGGAAAAGAACAAATTACATTATTCTGCAATATTTTGTTAGAAGAAAAGACATGGTATTGATTTCGAAGCTTTCATACGCTAGTTTTGGAAAACAAGGCAAATGCAACATGCCATATAGCTTCATCACTGCTGCGCTGTGCTTTTGTGACCCCCATAAGACCAAGTTTCCATCCTAACGAGTCCAAATTCAAGCATGCGCGATGCGTCACTATATCACAAACTTTGTTTCTCTCCCAGCTTGAATCAACACACCATGCAGATTTTACGTCAAACACAAAGAAAACCTTCTATATAAATAGACGTGTGGAGAGTAATGCTTATCAAAGAGTTGAAAAGCTCTAAGAAACTTTACTTATCAAACATGGAGTCACAGAATAAGAAGAAGAGCTTAGCTCTTCTTGGCTGGTTTGCTGTGGTAAAGGCTTTTTCTCGCCCATTTCTTCTTCTTCAAAGTCATCGTCACCCACAGCGGAAAACAAACAGGATGAGGAAAAACATGATTTGTCTGCACCAACATCATCAGAAACCACCCAGAGGAAACATGGTGGATGGAAGGCCATCCCATTTATCTTAGGTATCTATTTCTCCATTATTATCTTTCCATTTCAAGCACAGGCGGAGCCAGAATTTTCACTCGGAGGGAGGAAGCGAACCGAGTGGATTGCTATACAAAACCATGAAACAAAGAAAATGTAGCATATAAAAATTTCAAATTTAAAATACTATAACTAGCATTCTAATGCTTCAATAAAATATGAAATATCAAAAAATAAAATACTAAATCAAACTCTCTATCATTTTATTTTTTCAACAATCCAAGTATTATGCGACGAAAAATGTTATTGTATTATTGCTCACCGTGTAGATAATTATAAATGATCTTATATTATGCAAAAGAACTTTGGTAATTTAGTTGATATTTTACATAAATTAGATATTGGTTGTGGGATAAAAAATCAATTTATTAGACTGTTAATTTCTTTTAAGAACACAAAATATATGAGATTTTATTAAGCTGTGTTACACAAAAGACATATAAAAAAGAGTAGGTTTGAAAATAATTTTGAGTGGGCGGCTGTCTGTCCCCGCCCCGGGCTCCGTCCTTTAGTAAAACAACACTCTATCGCCTACAGTTCTAATTCGTCGAAGTATACGTGCATACAGATAGAAAAACAATGCATCTAGTTATTTCTTTAAATTGTTTTCATCTACCTATTGAAGATTTATCTCATCAGTTACATTCTGATAGTGTAACGCTTTTTAAACATAGTTTGGAGTCAAATCACCTGCATAATAAGATGATTTGTACAACTAATGATATCATGTTCTACCAATTTAAGCCAGCTTGTGCGAACACAGTTTGCACACTTGCGTGCTGTAAGTATAAAGATGCGAACATCATCTTGTATATATCTTTCGTGTTCATGTGTCTTTTTTTTTTTTCCCTGGTCATGTGAAAACAATATTTTGAGCCTTTGATGATAACTAGTGAAGTGGTTTATACATGCAGGAAATGAGACGTTTGAGAGGTTGGCAAACGTGGGATTGTTGGCAAATTTTAACGTGTTCTTGTTAACACAATTTCACACGGACCAAGTTTCAGCTTCAAATGTAACCAGCATATGGTCGGGAGCGACAAGTTTTTTACCCTTGGTTGGTGCATATATTTGTGATGCCTATATCGGCAGATTTGTGACCATTGCTTTCGCCTCCTTCTCTTTGCTGCTGGTACGTATGCTCCTGTGGATCAGTGGATGTGCTACTTACAATATTTCCCTCTGTGAAACTACTTGGAGTTTCTTTTAAATAATAGTAACTAAAAGAAAATCGTCACGATCAGGAATTCCGTGTGGTGTAACAATAATTGCTTGTTGTAACACGGAGAAATTTAGCATGAAATGATCTAGGTTATGTGGATTGTAGGGAATGGTAATAATGACACTGATCCCGTGGATTCCTCAACTGCACCCGCCGCCATGCCCAACTGAAGATTCTTGCAAAAGACCTACGGTATCCCAGATGGGATTCTTGACCATAGCACTCGGATTTTTGTCCATAGGCTCAGCTGGAATACGGCCCTGCAGCATCCCATTTGGTGTGGACCAGTTTGATTCAAGGACTGAGGAAGGAAGAAAGGGAATCAACAGTTTTTTCAATTGGTATTACTCCACTTTTACCATGGTTGTAATCATTTCTCTAACCTTGGTGGTTTACGTCCAAAGCAACGTCAGTTGGGTTTTGGGCTTTGCGATTCCCACGATCCTCATGGTAGTCGCGATTATTCTCTTCTTTTTATTGGCAACAAATTATACGTCCACAAGAAGCCGGAGGGAAGTGCATTTTCCGGCATTGCTCAGGCATTGGTCGCCGCCTACAGAAAGCGTAAGCTTAAGCTTCCTGAGAAAATTCGTGGACCATCTGATAGAATCTATTCCGACCCACCATTGAAGCTAACTATTGTGACGAAATTACCACTAACAAATCAATTCAGGTATGCACGTTATTCCTTTCTTCAAAGTAATATAATTCTTTTCCTTTTTATGATTAATACTATAACGGTTCGATTATTTGGTTCCCTGGTGGTACATAATAATAATAGGTGGGTTTGTGTTATTTTTTGTCGACGTAAATTTCTTTAGAGAAAATGTTACAATTTAGGGAGCAGATTATAATTTTAAAACACTAATAGTTTATTCGCTCTCCTTTTTACCTTAGAGTACCAAGTACAAAAAACCCCACTGTAATATTTCCATTTGGATTAGTAGTTGTTAAGGAGGGCTTTGCTGAAAGATTAACTAACACCTGTCTATTTAGGAACTTAATTAACATTACGAAGAGATGGAATACCCTTGTAAAAGAGTATCAAGTGTTGGCATATAATAGGTTATTCACTTATTTGCATGTGGTTTGGTGCCTTCAAAGGTTGCAGTAAACTAGCTGGCGACAAATCATTTTCCATCACCTTCACAATTTTTTATTTTTCTCTTTTTGGTTGCACTGCTTTTTATCGTTGAAAAAGTCTATGTCGACTGTTTCTAGCTCTTCCAAAATATGGACCCATTCACATTTTCTAGTTTACCAGTACTTTACCGACAACAGACAGAGATGCAATGCAATCGGGAACAAACATACATGCAATGCAATTGGAACTCTTTCTTTTCTACAATAAAAATGTTTCAGCAGACGATTATTTAATGCACTAATGAAAGATACTTCAAAATTTCTTTTTTCATATTTTGTTCTTTGTCACCTGTATAAAGATTAGTGCCATTTGATCACGTTAATCCCAGGTTCTTAAATAAAGCAGCAATGATAACGGAAGGTGATGTGAAGGCTGATGGATCAAGAGTTAACAAGTGGAACTTAACCAGCATACAACAAATTGAAGAAATGAAATGTATCTTGAGAATTGTCCCGGTATGGGCGGCTGGAATCATCTGCCTCCTGTCCTTGGGACAACAAGGGACCTTCACATTATCACAAGCATTAAAAATGGACCGTCATCTTGGCCCCAATAAGTTCCAAATCCCAGCTGGATCCCTCTCGTTAATTACCATGATCACACTTGGAATATGGCTTCCTGTATATGATAGAGGGATCGTACCATGGCTAAGAATAATCACAAAAATAGAAGGGGGAATTACTCTCCTCCAGAGAATTGGAATTGGGTTAGTTTTTTCTGTTCTGTCGATGGTTGCTGCTGGATTCATCGAACGTATGAGAAGGGCTGAGGCTATAAAGCATGGAAGCCCTAATGGTATCTCACCGATTTCAGTAATGTGGCTTGCCCCGCAGTTAATTCTCACGGGTTTTGCGCCGAGGCATTCAACATTATTGGACAGATCGAATTGTACAACAAAGAATTTCCTGAGAACATGACAAGCGTGGCGAATTCTATATTGTCGATTACTTCTGCGCGGGCTAATTACTTAAGCATAGTTCTTGTTAACGTTATTCATAACACCACGGGGAGACATGGGCGTCCTGATTGGTTGGCTGAGGATATTAACGACGGAAAACTTGAATATTTCTACTTTGTTATAGCCGGTTTGGGAGTCTTAAACGTGATGTATTTTCTACACGTTGCTCCTAAATACAGATACAAAAGTAGAGTACGGATTGATGAAGATGACGATGATGAGAAGGCTGCGCAGGTTTTAGCATTGTGCTAAATGCGGTGAAAGAGTGAAGTCTAGTTGAGGATTTAGGCAGATGTATAGACTACTCCATCCGTACTACGTGCGTATGGTTTAGTCACCTACTTGTGTATGTATAGCAGACCCTTTGAAACTGTTTTCATGTTAGATCATTATTAACGGTAATGAAAATGGCATGCCTTTCCAAGTATTTCAAGTGTACTTGTTGGTTTGCTCACATTCTTCCAGAAGAACAAGACGGGAAAAAAGAGAGAAAGAAAGAAAGAAAGTGGTTTGCGGATTACAAACGTAAGGACTCTTATTTCTAAGGCGAAGCTTTGTCTACTTTTTTTTTTTTCTTTTTCTTTTTTGGAGGGCAAAAGTAATTTGTAGTTTAATTGCATGCTCTTTTCTTAATGTGGATGGCAGATTCCTTTCTTTTGATATAGAAAAATACCTGGAAATGATTCACTTTTATCTTCTTCTTTTCAAATTCAATGCAAGTTTGATTTTCTCTCTTGATTGTGAAGACAAAGGCGAAGCCATGTTCCATTGAGGGTCGACAATTGTCCACCCCTCTACTTTGAAAAATTGCTAAAGATGGTACTGAAAAGTATTTTTGTTTTTTAATTTAGTTCAAGGAAATGATTTTGGATAAACTACATTAACTTGCTAGGTGATATGTTCATTCTAATTTGCCTCCTCTAAAATTGTTTTATTAGTATTTAACCCTAAAAGGAGGGGGAAGGAGGGGGAAGGAAGGGGCGGAGGGTTGCAGGGGAAGGGAAGGAGAGAAGAGGAGAAAGAGAGAGAGGGAGGAGAAGGAAGGATGAGAAGAGGGAAGAGGAGAAGAGGGAGGGGTGGTGGTGGCAAATAGTGGTGGAGGGATGCGATGGGTGGTAGAAATGAATCAAAGAAGAAAGAGATGGAATAGTTTATATTATTTTATTTTGTGTATTTTTTAGGTGTTTTTAGATGTATTTGAGATTATATGTATTTAAAGTGTTTTTGAAATGTATTATACAATAAACGTGTGTATAAAAAACTTGAATTTGAAAAACTCACCGATCCAAACAGGGTCTAGGAATCAGGGCAAGTGCCCAACGATTGAATGTTGAGATAGGTTTAGCGCACAACTTCCTCGTCACCATAATTCCACTGACTAATTTTCATATCTTATTTTATTACTCCATTAGTAATTCAAGTCCATGGTGTCGGTATCATTGAAATGGTGCAACAATTTTGTTCCAACTTCCTCCACCCATTAAGGCTCTTGAAAACACCGGGTAAATTGTTACCTGTGGGTTGTGGCAAGCAAAATTGGTTAAAATTGTCAATGCCTTGAATTGATGCATGTGTCTGGTAACTAATTAACTACAGACAATGATACCACTCACCATTTTATTAACATTGTTATGTACTTGTTTGTTGTGTGCAAGGGGAACTAGAATTGTACCATATCCATGGATGCCATAGGCCCATACCAAGCCCGCTAACATTGGCGTTTTACTCCCAACCTGCTTGGCATTACTTGAGCCATGGCTTGCTGGACTAAATTTGGGGCCAGGAAATATGGAGACTCCAGAAGCTGAAGGGTGGAGGCTGCATAATTTCTCCATGCATCTCCGTGTATATGAAGATGAACAAGAAAGTTGAATTGGACCTCTATATGATGGGCACAACGGACCTGTTCCCATGTCTCTTGTATGTGTATCACGCTGTCAATTTTACTTCATTCATTTTTCTCCTACCAACCGTATTAATTTGGAGAGCTAGCAAGGACTATTTCAATTGATCAAAGACCAGTCCCAAGCAACTTTACTAGCGCCTCGCTTCTCAATTCTCATCCCACACAAAATACAAATTGTATGACTGAAAAGATATGATTAAAGCTAAAGAAAAAGGGATTACGTCCATGTCACCTAGCCAACGAGTCTAAAAAGCTAGACATAGTAGTATTGTATTCATAAAAGCTTAGGCGGCGCGCCTTTATATTATAATAAACCGCGTCTTGGCCCAGTTATTTGGAAAGTGATGGTCATAAGTGTGAATTTAGGAGCAAAACTTTCGATTCTTGTCAATATATGAGGGCATGAAACATTTTCTTGAAAGCGAAGTTCGTGTTTTCTGTTAATGATCAGCTAGATAGATGCCACTGTGCTCTGCCTGATCCCTTGAGATAACAACAATAATGCAGGACAATAAAGATGATGGCCATAACGTTGGTGATTGATTGACCATATGATTGATTAAGTTCACCCCATATCGATCTCGGTTGATGTCGTTTCTTCTACCCAAATATCTTTCAATTTGAATGCGTTCGTTCACACTATACATTCAAGGCATATAAATATGTATACCAGACAAAAATTTAATAATACTACCACCAAGATTTTGTAGGTATTAATTAGCTTCCCCAGTCGTCTACTTTCCAGCAATTCAGTACTAGCTAGTTTGAACAGAAAACATGGATCGCCCACCTCGTCAGCAGTCAAAGAGATGATACTGAAGCATGATGTTGATATGGATCATGCATCCTGCTCAAAAGTCAAAACCTGTTGCAAATTGCTGATAAATCATAAATCAATGATTGACGTTGTGGAAGATGGATCATCATATCTATCTATGTCTCCACCTTAAATTTTTCCTATTGGCGGTGCGTGGAATACAATAATAAGTGTGTTGAAAGTGAAATTAGTACTGATCGACCATGAATATCGTGCAACGATGGTCGACAGCCGGAAAGCCGGAAACTGGTGCTGTTTTGCTTAGGTCAGATGTGCATGAGAACAGCATTCTCAGTTGAAGTAAAAGGAAGAGAATCATTGAGATGATGAATGGAGAATCTTTCCTGCAGCGTCTTTTTCAAAGATAAATCCAAACAAAATTTACAATCATTGGCTTGGGAATTCAAGTTTGATCCGAAAGCAAATTTGAACGCAAGGGCCTACAGGCCGCAGCTGGTTGACAGTACTGATTGTGAAGATGATGATGAACAATTTGAGGCCACCAAAGCACCTCCACTATGAACAGGTTGGACTAACCAGTCAATCATACCACGACAGCAGTCGTTCATGTGGTGCATTTTGCGTTTGGGAAATCTAAGCCTGATACGTACAACAAGACAACAGGGATATATGCAAATTGAATTAATCAACCCAGTTATACGTTCAAGGTCTGCCCTGCCCTTGTATTTGTATGTTCCAAAGCAGGAAGCCTTACAAGAGAATCTCATATTCCTGCAGGACTGAGATCAACATGTTTGAATGTACAATCGCCCAAACCCCCATCTCGATCGATCTGCCACCTTCGCAATTATTGTTAAGTGACAATCACACCATGCGATGTAAGCCATGACGTAATAAATATAAACACGAGTACGATCATGTTATCAAAACACAACAATAGTTTTTATCGCTAATTGAAATATGCATCCAAAATTCAAGCTCAAGTATAAATATTCGAAATTATCAATTTCCTATCATGAAATCGTTCCTGCAATCGCACTAGTAATGATTGAAGAGAATCGGGATCCCACGTCCATGTTTTTCCAGCTAGCTAGAAGTAACTTGTTTGTTTTTCTTAGCGTTCCCATTTTGGTGGCTTTAGTCCAATATTAGAACCCTCGCTCCTTGAGGACTCTCTAGCACCACCATTTGTGTTGTCCTGTTCCAATGAAATGTACAACACCTTAAAAAGATTTTGGAAGGAAGTGATTTTTGTCTTCAAATTGTTTTTCTTTTTTTTTTCGTGTGTGTGCGTGTGTTTTCACTAGACAATCATAAATCTTATCCTAATTTCCAGAGTTAGTAAAATATTATTGTCACCTCTATCCTCTTCTAATCTTTTTTTTAGTAAAATATTATTGTCCCCTTTATCCTCTTCTAATCTTTTTTTTAAACATAGGAATTATCCCAACTTTACCAGACTAATCTCCTTGCGCCTGTGCACCCCGCCCTTAGGGATGGCAATGGGGCGGGGGAAGGATCCCCCGTCTCCCGCCCCGTTGTCAAATAACTCCTCCCGTCCCCCGCCCCTTGCCCCCCATGCCCCGCCCCGCCCCGCCCAGTTTCCCCCGCGGTCCCCCGTGAGGAAAGAAATCAACTTACGAAAAGCAAAACTCTCCTTATATGTCTAAACATTTTTGAGAACTAACAGGAGAGAGAAAGAATTCCCAAACACTAACCAAAAATATCAAGAACAGTTAAAATCCAGAAATAACAAAAGGCAAAGATCAATGGAAAACATAAAAGAGAAATTCAGCAAAATGAAAGGAAAAACAAAGCCATGGTTGTTGGAACTGCTTATAAACGATATCATAGGCCATCGAAAGAATTCTTGTTCCATTAGGCTCTCGTATTTACATTTTCATTAAGGCTTTTAGACAAACATCTTTTCATAGGTCATGGTTGTTACTTACTTTTGTTTTGTGTGTGTGTGTGTATATATTTTTTTTTATGCGGGGGACGGGGCGGGTGTACGTTGCCCCATCCCCCGCCCCATTTTAAGGTGGGGATAAATATTTTGCCCCCACCCCCGCCCCATTTCTATCCCCGCGGGGCGGTCACTCACTCCCATTGCCATCCCTACCTGCCCTCCAAGAATACATAAGCGTTAGAGAGTTAACTCGAACACACGACCTCGGAACCTAATTATATTATCTCGAAACCATTGGAGCCAACCCCAATGGACTATCCCTTTCTTCTAATCACTTATCTGTTTTAGCATCATCCTTGATTCTGCATTAACGCACTATTCTAAAAAACGAAATATGGGATACTGTATTTTCTTTGGTGCTGTGATTTTGCCCGACAGTTGGCATCTTTATCCTGTCATTCATCGCTCCTTTTAAGCTTGATGATGAAATAGTTGCCACTTCCCATACAAATATACGGTACAATACAAGTCTTCATTCCTGAAAAGACAGAAGTATGCAATTTATTCTTCAAAATTTCATTCAAGACTCTTGGACTAGTTAATTTACAGAAAGGCATATCATATTTATTGCGGTTAATAATGATCTAACATAGCAAAAAACAAAAATGAAGTAAAACAACCGATATAGATACATAACAGGTGATTAACCATAGGCAATTAAGTAGCATATTAGCCAAAACCCGCAACTAACAAGACTTCACCCCTTGACTACAGCATTAAGTTCAATGCTAAAATCAGGCTTTTCCTCATCATCTTCATCAACCCGTACTCTGCTCTTGTATCTGTAATTAGGAGCAACATATAGAAAATACGTCAAGTTCAAGACTCCCAAGCCGGCTATAACAAAGTAGAAATTTTCAAGTCTTCCGGCGTTAATATTCTTAGCCAACCAATCCGGATGCCCGCGTCCCCCCGTGGTGTTATGAATAATATTAACAATAATTGCACTTAGGTAATTAGCTCCCGCAAAGGTAATCGACATTATAGAATTCGCGACGCTGGTCATGTTCTCAGGAAATTCTTTGTTGTACAATTCGATCTGTCCGATAATGTTGAATGCCTCGGCAAATCCCATGAGAATTAACTGCGGGGCAAGCCACATTACTGTAATTGGCGCGCTCCCATCAGGGCCTCCATGCTTGATCGCCTCAGCCCTTCTCTTCCGTTCGACGAATCCAGCAACAACCATTGATAGAATGGAGAAAACCATGCCAACTCCAAGTCTTTGGAGGAGGGTAATTCCACCTTCTACTTTTGTGATTCTTCTTAGCCGTGGTACAACAATTCTGTCATACACCGGAAGCCATATTCCAATGGTGATCATGGAAATTACAGCGAGGGATCCAGGGGGGATTTGGAACTTGGGGCCTAGACGACGGTCCATTTTTAATGCTTGTGACAAAGTGAAGGTCCCTTGCTGGGCCATGGCTAACAGGCAGATGATTCCAGACGCCCATACTGGGATAATTCTCAAGATGCACTTCAGCTCTTCAATTTGTTGGATGCTACTTAAGTTCCACTTGTCGGCTCTTGATCCATCAGCCTTCAAATCACCTTCGGTCATCATTGCTGCTTTGTTTAAGAACCTGGGATAAACAAACGTTGTGGTTAGATGATCCATTAATCTTCAAGTGGGAAATAAAGGAGAGAATGGACCAAAAATAGGGGCAAAAAAAATATTCAAGCACTATCTTTCATTCATTATTTGAAGGGTTGTGCATTAGAGCATTAATAATTATCTGTCGAAAGATTAAAATGTTTATTATTACAAAAATTAAAATGTGCAAATAAGATGAATTGATACTCAAAGGTTTCATTACTTTCTTGTCATATTGATATTTTACACTGTGTGTGCGCATCTCTGACGAAGTACCGTGGCACTAAATATCAGTATGGCCAAAAGGAAGAAAATGGAGTGGACAAACGTGCCCTTTAATGGGCATTTGATAATGGACGGTCCACTTGCGTCAGGATCTGATATGACTTCTACAGTTCTACCATTCTTCACCGAGAGAGAGAGCGATATGACTTCTACCCAAAATTTGATAAAACGAAATCATCACCTTCTGAACAACATCTAGTAGAAAAATAGCGTATTCTTCTGAAGCAGAAGGAAAACATGAGCGGACACACCTTCTAGAAGAAATAAAAACAGTACCGGTGAATGTGTTTGAAATGAGTATTATTTAAAATAATTACTGTAATATTTTTTATGATGCGATGTATATGAAATAAAAAAATAAATTAATAAATATATTTATAATACAAATAAAATATTATTTAAAGTAATTTAACAATTCAAACACACTCATTCCGAGTGACATTTCAGGAAAAAACACAAGACAGCCAAAAAAAAAAAAAAAAAAAAAGCGAAAATGGGTGATAGTGATCGATAATGAAATGTTGCCAGCCACTTCAGTACTGCAAATATTAAATAACCTATATTATCTGCCATCACTTGGTACTCTTTTTCAAGCGTGTGCTGTCAGTTGAACTTTTAACACACAGCAGGTGTTAGTTGATCTTTCAACATAGCCCTTCTTAACAAGTAATAATCAATTGAGTGCAAGTGTGATTTTACCAATCATAAAGGAAAAAAAAATATTATGATACTTGTGAGAAAGAGACGCGTGCATACCTGAATTGATTGGTTAGGGGTAATTTCTTCACAATCGTTGGGCTCAATGGTGGGTCGTAATAGACTCCATCAGATGGTTCATGACCATTGTCAGGAAGCTTAAGCTTTCGCTTTCTGTAAGCAGCGACCAACCCCTCAGCAATGCCGGAAAATACACTTCCCTCCGGCTTCCTATGGATGTATATTTTCGTCCCAACAAAGAAGAGGATAATTGCCACGACCATGAGAATTGTGGGAATTGCAAAGCCCAAAACCCAACTTACGTTACTTTGGACGTAAACCACCACGGTTAGGGATATTATTAACACCATGGTAAAAGTGGTATAATACCAATTGAAAAAACTGTTGATTCCTTTCCTTCCTTCCTCAGTTCTTGCATCAAATTGGTCCACACCAAATGGAATACTGCACGGCCGGATCCCAGCCGAGCCTATGGACAAAAGTCCTAGTGCTAGGGCCAAGAATCCCACCTGGGATACTGTAGGTCCTCTGCATGAACTTGGATCATGGCATGGCGGCGGGTGCAGTTGAGGAAGCCACGGGATCAGTGTCATTGCCACCATTCCCTGCGAGTCACACAATTAATTTAGATTCAGTTTACATGGGATCAATTCATTATAAATTGCTAAGTATCTTCTAAAACGTATCATTTCTTTTAATAAGAAGCAATTGTAGTTGCACTTGCACCACATCATGTTACTAATGAGAACTTATTCAATGTAGCACTTCTACACCGTGTCAACTCACAGTAAAAGGATTTTTCCGTCAAATTAGTATATCAAAATGATTGTTTTTTAATGGGCGTTCACGTCAAATTTTGTTAAGAATTTTTGTAACTAGACCTAAATTATATTGCAAGTTGTGTTAAAATTATAATAATATCTGCGGGGAGGTAGGGTTTGGGGTTGTCCAAAAAAATTAAAGGGTAAACATGATTTAAGTGGGGAAAAGGACCCTTCGACGCGGACATGGAACTAGCAAATCTCACAAACATTAAAGTAGCAGCAAGCAAATTGCTCGCTCGGTTTCCATGAAAGAAATGATTAAAAGGTTAAAAAGTTTCCGTAATGATCATGTGAAGAAGGTATTAAGTATTAGTTTAAGGAAAGTTAAATAGAATTATTGGGTGAAGGGAAAAGTCATTATGAAAGAGGTGTAGGGAAAGGAGGACAGATTTGTAATTTAGACGAAAAAGGCAATTTTGCAACGATGAATATGCAAAATCGTTTCCTCTCAAGTTGTATCCTTGGATTAGTTAAATGAATATATATAATAAAACTAAAGGAGGAATTGAAAATCCAAATAAGTGAAGATGAAATGTAAAGGACAGTAATGATCGAGTTACAAATAATAATCAGTAGGATTGAAATTATTAGGCTCATGAATACTTCTGATTGCTTGTTAAGAGAAACCCAGCTGGCGTTAATATCTTTGGAAGAAGAGAAATTAATTTGAGAAAGTTTCTAAACGGTAGGAGTGCCTTTAAATAATGTGAATTCGTGCATTAACGTGATGGTAAGTTAAATGTGATGGTAGTATAATTTAGGTGCATCAAGGATCGATAATCTCCCAATTTACTAAACTTGTCATCTAGACCATAACTTTCGAAATTCCGGATTTTGGCAGACCACCCAATTCTTAACCAATGAAGAGTCGCCAATTCAAGAAATTAAATAATAAGCATGCTCCACCACTATTATATCACGTGCTAGCGGGGCCTACTGTTTTACTGCCAAAGAATACTTACTAGTAGTAATTGAATATACTACCTATAAATAAATAGCATCTGCTTTGCCTAATATCCGATCACTTTAACCAATTTCTATTAGCTGCAGCATCGTCTGCCGAACGTTCTGGCATACATATAATTCTGGTCCTAGGATATGACGATAATACCCAAAACAGCGACATATATCGGAGCACAACAAGGCCGGCCCCGCGGCCGGCACGGTACATACGTGAAATAATGAAAGTGTTTGAATATCTCATTATTTCAAATAATATTTCGCTTACATTATAAACACATTTTCTAATCTATCTTTTTATATTTCTAATCACATTATTTTTATCTCACATCACAAAAAGTGTTACAGTAATTAATTTGTTTGCAGTTCATAATATAAAATTAGCCATAATATCTTTGGTTAAGAACCTCATCGATCATATATAATTGCTAATGTGTTTTTTTTAAAAAAAAAAATTGTAGGAATTTAGGGTACCCAACCCAAGCACAGATTTAATTCCTGTTCAAGTTTCAGCAACAGTACTTGTTATTTTTATAAAAAAAAAAAAAAACATATTTTGGAGCATTTATTATAGTAGTAAAGAGTTTAGTACTAATGCAGGTATGAGTTATATAACATCATCCACACAAAGGAATTAATACACGCACGTACGTACCAGCAGAACGGAGAAGGAAGCGAAAGCAATGGTCAAAAATCTGCCGATGTAGGCATCACAAAGATACGCACCAACCAAGGGTAAGAAACTTGTTGCCCCCGACCATATGTTGATTACGTTTGAAGCTGAAACTTGGTCCATGTGAAATTGTGTTAACAAGAACACTGTGAAATTTGCCAACAATCCTACGTTTGCCAGCCTCTCAAACGTCTCATTTCCTGCATATATAAGCCACTTCATTAGTTATCATCAAAATTAAGCTCAAAAATATAATATTTATTGTTTCCACAGGATTAATTAAACAAATATTAAAATATATATATATATATACACACACACACACAAGATGGTATGATATGATGTTCCAATCTTTATACTCATGGGAAGTGTAAAAACTGTAAGCTGCAGGTTTAAATTGTTAAATCATAGTTTTTGGACGATATTCATCTTATTATGCGGCGGGTGATGTAAATGTGAAGTGACTGTGTTAAAAAAAAAGTTCACTATAAGTGTAGCTCATGCATAAAGCTTGAACAGTTAGATGAAGGCGATTTAAAGACACAACTAGACGCTTTTTTTTTTTTTTCAAACTTCATGCATATTTGAAGAAGTAGAAGTAGAAGTAGGCGATCGACAAAGTGTTGTTTTGTGCAATCGTGCAGGTCAATTCAAGAAACAAAACTTGACAAGCTTCATCTCAAATGGATCCTTGTAGAAGCCGCACCAATCTCACGAATGGTCAGAATATGCACGCACGTAAATGGGTTTTTGGCGAAACGGAAAGAAAAAAAAAAACCAACAGATCAGATCGACCTAAAACAAATGGCATGGCCTTCCATCCTCCGGGTTTTCTCTGGGTAGTTTTTGGCGAAGACAAATCTTGCTTTTCCTCATCATTTTCGTTTTCCAGCGAGGGTGATGCCGACTTTGAAGAAGGGATGGGCAAGGGAAAGCCTTTACCACAACAAACAAGCCAAGAAGAGCTAAGCTTCTTGTCTTCCTGTGACTCCATCATGTTTGATGGGTAAAGCTTTTTAGCTTTTTCTTAGAGCTTTTCAATTCTCCCCACGCCTCTATTTATAGAAGGTTTTCTCTCTCTTTGACACTACAAGATGGGCATGGAATTCTGTTTCAAGCTGGCTGGGAAGAAACAAAAAAGTTTGTGATATGGGGATGATTACTTGGGTGACGTTTGCTTAATTTTGTACCTATTTTAGATGGAAAGATGGTCGTATGTGGTCACAGCCTCACAGGACAATGATAAGACACATCACTCCACGTCGCATTTCATTTCCCTTTGTTTTATGAATTTAGCGTGCGAAAGCTTCGATTCAATTCTTCCCAGAGAATACTGTAGATCAATGATGAAATTTCTTTTTTGGCTTTTAATCTGATATCTTTCGAGCCAGCTCCAACATTATGACTAATTCGCCTTCTCAATGATTAAGTAAGTAACCCATAAGCGAAAGTATCCACAAGTGTAAGATAAGATTTCTGTTTACATGGCAAGGCGAAACTAGAAGAAAGTTCAATCTGTTTTAGCTTCATGCTTACAAATCGTCCCAACAATCAATAATATATTGCTCAAAATCAGTAGAAACTGCAAAAGTAAAAAGGGCACTAAACCACCTTTCAAAAATTTTTCTTCTTCCTTAGAGAAGGGTGGGTGACCAAATCCTTTTTTAATTTACTCCTTGTAAATTGATCAAATCGTACCAGATAATATTCGTACCAGATAGTGTAGGATCAAGTAATCAATTATCATAAGCTTTTGACCTCTATTCTGAATCTAATATCCGGATTCAAGCCAGTGAATCCCATTCACGCTCCTCATAACTCCCCAACTCTTTACTTAGAGAAGACAAAGACAAATTAAATAAAGTTCCGAAGGTTGGAAAAATAAACGCCAACGTACGGTCGACGTAAATGCAGGGCGATGATGATATATTGCACTAAATTGCGGTGTTAAAATCGAAGGCCAATTATTACTTCTATCTTACGAAGTCGAGTCGAAAGCTAGGCCTCACAATTTTGGTGTTGTCATGTAATGTTTGGATCGATACAGTTCGTCGTCATTTATTTGAGATGCCGTTGTCACGTTCGTTCCCATAGCGACATAATGGAGTCCTATATATAGCTTGATCATTTTATCATCATTGTTTTTAGAAGTTCACTGGAAAATTTGTTAGTTGATTTGATAATTCAATTTATTTATGTTGAGAAGGAAAATGGTCTCCGGCTACTAGATATCGTCTGTACGAAGAAAATGAAGGAAGAAAGAGAGAGGACGAAATGTTTAATTAATTATATTATGAGATGATAGCAATAGCTCAATCATTAAATCGATAGCACCAGCTCACCTGTAAAATTTTAGTGGGGATTTGATGATCTAGATTATTGCTATCTATAAACACCAAATAGAAAGTATGAGCTACAAGCCAAAAACTTACAGCAGCAGCCTCGCAATGAGATACTTGGGTCAGTAAATCAAAGTTACAACCGTAAGCAGACATGAGCTTGAAGCTTGTAAGGGGAGAAGTCGCATTCAAAAGGAAAATTATGGTATAATGACTTTAGCTCAAAAGTCTTTATGCCAATGTAACCAAGTCAAGTCACAGTGGTGGGATAATACCTACAAATTACAACTCGACAAATTAACTCAAAAATGGTGGAACTTACAGCTCAATAAACTCGCAGAATAATACGAGAAAAAACTCGATCTTACGATGAAACTAAAATCCAAAACTTTTAATTCCTGAAATTTTAATCTTAACTATTAGACCACACCTCATCCGCAAATCACAATAATGTATTCTAATTGGAATATTCCTCCCCCAACTTACTTTGTCCTATATATATATATATGTATCTACCATGGCTGCCACATACCTCCTATAAATAAAAAGTAGGTTTGTGCTTTTATTTTCCCTTTATTTGTTGAGCAGCGGGAGGAAGACTAGTAGAAGAATATAATGTAGACCTTTGTGTTAATTTGCCAAAATAACCCTTTACATATTCAACTCCGCTAGCTGTATTTGTACTAGGTAATCCGATATTAGTGATGAAGGCAGAGGAAGCATTTTCAGGTAAAGATACTACTATTACAGAGATTCCGAGATATGAACACATATATTTTATTTGCCTGGAGAGCCACTTTTTTAAGTTTATCTACGTACGATAGCTGTTAAAATTATAGTGCCTTGCGCATATGAACTAGAAAATGCATAGACGGGTATACCTACCTCTTAAAATTAAACAATGTTAGCTTAACCAAATACGATCGAAGCTACAAAGTCATGCAACATTTGGACCGTAACATAAAGTGTTTTAGAGGAAATTTTTGAGTTACCTCCTCTAGCTAGCTAGTCTTTGTCATGATCAGTTGATCAAGAAAAGGGGTATTTGTCATAATTAGTTAAAACGTGATTCAGGCCATGTAAATACTGCGGCAAAAATTACTGTAAATAAAAAGAAGCTGTGAATGTAAATTTACCCTATTTCCAACCCAATAGGTATTAATTGGCCTTCTAAGAATTCCCCATATCAGTATTTACACTCTCGCTAGCTTTAGAAAATAAATAAATACATGCATCAGGGTTCAGACCCTCGTCTCAATAGTGTTAAATAACTAGAAAGTCTCATCCCTAAACTCAGCCGTCAACAATGGGTTCAAGAATCCTACCTTTGTATTGATCATTGTTTTTCTCTATATAGTATATAGTATATACCTCTTGCAAAAAGCATCAAAAATTGGAGTCTTGGACATTTAATATCGTCTAAGTGCTTCTGTTCAGATTCGCCTGCAGCCTCTTAGTTAGTGAAGGTTCTAGTTAATATGACTCTGATGGCAAGTGCAGCCCGGGACCAAAGTTTAGTCGGGGACAGGTCTTATAACCATTGAAGCATGCTTTTTAGGTTTTATATATGTACCGACCTTCTTTCTATAGGTAAGATATTTCAGCCAGAGTTCAATTTGAATACAAATTTTGCTCTGCCCTGCAAAACCAAGTGGCCACCAGGCTATAGCCTATGCTTTTCAAAGAGCAGGAGACTACTTAAGAAGAAAATTCTCCTGGCAATTGGCATTGGGACGTATACGTGATTGGTTTATTCAGATACAGTATCCGATCTCCCTACCGCCCCACTATGATTTGCCCCCCTAGGGTTTTGATTCGCGTTGCAAGGACTTGAAAACTACTTTTCATGATTGTATTGCTCAATTCCTATTAAATCTGACATTTTTCTTCCTTATCTACAGAGATTACGTGTCCTCAATTTTGAAATCTAACTTGACATGTGTCTGGGATACAAAAAATGGTCCATAAGAAAAAAAAAAAAACCCTTTGTGATGTTAGTACGTAAGAGTTGTGACCACGAGGCCAAGCAGTGTCACAATAATTGTTTGCAGTTTTTTTTTTTTTTTTTTTTTTTTTTGTAAGAAGAGACTCTTAACCTAACGAAATATTAAGAAGAAAAAAAAAAGAGTGATTTTAAAGCGGAACCAGGATCTCATATAGTT
Source organism: Coffea eugenioides (assembly GCF_003713205.1). Classification (NCBI taxonomy): domain Eukaryota; kingdom Viridiplantae; phylum Streptophyta; class Magnoliopsida; order Gentianales; family Rubiaceae; genus Coffea; species Coffea eugenioides. The sequence goes on along the minus strand of NC_040045.1, from coordinate 43,943,836 downwards.
CGTCACCTAACTAATGTATTGTGATTTCATTGTAGAAGAACGTCTGTTTATAATTCAGCTATATCATTGAACAGCATCATTCATGTACTTGTTGTTTCATTATTCATGTGAAAGACTAAATTAAACCATGTGATCAAGCGTTAATATATAATGAACTCAAATTATAATCCATCCTGCCATGGCCCCTATAGGTTTCTTGTAAATCAAAACCACCCACCCAAATGAGCAGAAAAGAGCTGCTGCAGCACGTCAGCGTGCCCCCCTTCTCTCTCTCGGATCCGGGCGGGAACAGTTGTCAGAGCAACCGTTTCGGAAGGTGTAATATCATTTACACACGATGTAACATCATCTGTACAAGGTGTAACAATAGAACAACAGCGAGTAAAACTAAAATAATATTTTTGTGGACCCCACACAACGTGAAAATCGAGTTACAAGGAGTGATCTGAGCCGCACAAATTTTTTTACCCTAATCATGGCCGTGAACCTTCCGGAACGGTTGTCTCTGAGAACCGTTCCAGCCCCTCCTCCTCTCTCTCTCTCTTGTATTTCTTGCTACAATCTTCCAACTAGGAGCCCTGCTGTTAATTGGTGAATCCTGCCGGTCCAGGCTTAGACAGAATTATTATTGGTTCATTGGAAAAGGGGCATGCCCAAATTAAATGTTTGGCATTGACTAGCGTGCCTTGGTTTTTGGGATTTTTATGATTACAGATAACGTTAAATATATAAGCATATCACGGGGCAAACACTAAAAGAGCATGTTGTTCTTTTATCTTGCAGGGGTACAGAACAGTACGTGGAGCATTTACGATTCTAGGGGCCTTTGGCTGCCTCGGTATGTAAACTATATATTACTTTTAGTAGCTCTAACATATTTGCTATCTTTCCTACCAAAAAAAAAACCCTAGACAGCATTGTCTTTTCTATGTCCAGTATTGCCATGTTCTCGTGTTTGCCTCTGCAAAGAGTTCTTGTTGTCTAGTTTTTTTTTTTTTTTTGGGTCTGGGAGCTATTATCTAGTAGAACTTTATATAAGCTGATAAGTAGTTTACCACTTTTAGGCATGGAAACCAACATGGTAAACCCGCTCATGACCTTTCACATGGAACCAACGGCTCATGACAAGGAAATCGTGCATTCAGGTATTTTTTGTAGAATAAATAGACCAACTAGCGGGCCCTCCGATTCTCTTTTTGGGCTAAAGAGGAAGTCCAACAAGTGAGTGAGCCTGAACCAGATATTGCCTATTCTGCTCTCCAAGAGTCCACTTAAAAGAAATAAAAGAAAACTTTCCTAGAGCTGAAAACAACACTCATCGAGTCGGACAAAAGTATATTCAGAATTGATTTGAAGATTAAAATGAATGTTTGAACTTGGTATTTTTTTAAGAACATTGATCGAGTTTGGGTCGAAAATTTAGATGTATGTTCATGAAAAACTTGGCTTGGTTTGGTTTAAAATTTCAAACACATACAATCAAAATTTGGCTTGGTATTTGTTGCTTATTTCATTAATTTTTGTTCTATGATATTTAAGAAATCTATTCCAACAAATTAGGGATGTGATTAAAATCAATTATGACTATTCAAGAGACGAGAGTATTATATATTTACTATTTTATAAAATAAGCAATATACAGGAAAAAAAAAAGTGGAGTTAAGGAGGGAAATTATAGGTATAATTTTATTAAATTTATTTGCCTTATATGTTATCGAGCATATCGAGCCGGACAACGTGACAATCGTGATTGGTTTGTTAATATTTTTGAATTTAAAATTATCTTCGAGTTTGGATTGATACCTAAACAAACAAAGCTGAACGAATCTGGTAGTATCAACTTGTCGGATGGGCCCTAGCTATGCTGTGGATTCCCATAATAGTCGGCCCAACTTGATTGGACCAATAAAGGTTATAATTCAGGAAATTCTGATGTTCTGCCACGAAAGTTTAAAGGCTGGTGACCGTGGCAAGTGGCCCACTATTGTTCTGCATCGTCAGCTCGTTGTTAAACAGCCCAAAGCTTTTTTCTTTTTTCTTTTTCGATTTACTTGACATGACCGTAAAATAATTGTTTGAGTCGTCCAATTCCATGGGAGAATTAATTTCGTAATTTTATTGATGTGTGTTAACTGAAACATGACCGTAGAATAGCAATATACACTTGCATTGATTTGGTGGAGCATCATTAGTATTATTATTATTACCCTTCCATCCATAATTGTCAGGTGCAGGATTGATTCGAATCTTAAATTTGATAATTCTGAATCTGAACTCAAAAAAGATTCCAAAAGCTCCCTCTTCACACAAATTTTTTTTTTTTTCATCGATCATATGAAAAAATTGCAGTTGTAATAACTGTTTGTACTTTCATTGCACATATATAAAATTACAAACTGCATCTAAATATCTCATTCCGTTCCTCTCATTAGGTACTTTGTTCGATTTGAATTGTCTATTTACTTACCAAAATTTTCCCGCCATTCATAATATATCCGTCAAGCGGACCCTACACATATACTCATGACAAAGAACAAGACTGTTGAGCAAAGAGCCAAAGCAAAATGAAATACTACCAAAACACAGCCGTTTTGTCTCGTTGCTTGCTGCACCAGTTTCCGAAATTGGAATTTGATAGTGAAACAGTCAGAAAAACAAACCAAATACAGTACCATACGCTGTTTGTTTGGTTTCTGAAACAAATAATCGCAAATCTAAGAGGCGAGCCCTCCCTCCTCTGCAAACCAAAAATAAAAAAATGGAGTAGGAGTGGACCTCCATCGTCACAGAATATTTTTTTTTTCTTTTCTTTTGTACGTAAACTTTCTTGATAAAGTTGTCACAACAAAATTTTAAAATAGGTGGTTCTACTGACAAGTACTTAGTGGTGTAAACTGCATTTCCACAAAGTATTGCCGATTGTTAAAAAGAAATCAATGCTTAGCCACACTTGGATCCTCATTTTTGTTAGTTTTTACGATGATTTTTATGAAATCATATGGTAAGGTTAGCATGTACGTGCATACACATAATATTTTTCTAAGAGTTTTCCTAACGGAGGTCCTTAATGCACTCGTTAACACATTTAATATTCACCTAACATATCATATGTATAAATATATTAATAATTATTATCATCTCTTACATATATATTTTATCCTTTCTTATATTTATTTATTTATTTTAATTAATTTTATATTTTACAAAATATAAAGCATGAAATATATTTTAACGATACATCGGTTAAATTAACCGAAAAAGTAGCAGAAGACGTGGCCTTGAACAAATAAGGCTACTAAACTATGGACAGTGCTACAGTGCCTATAGTTATGGTAACGATATTAGGGAAACCTGCTATTATAGGTTTCTATTACCTTTAGTGACAGATCAAATCTTTTAGTGACTTTTTAAATATTATATTAAAATAATTAAAATTAACTTTAGTAAGTTTTTAATTAAAACTAGTAAGTATATGTCTGAAAGATAAGATTTAGTCAGAAATAGAAATTTACGCTTTGAGTAATTTAATTTACTTATTATTTGACAAAATTTACTTATGTTTAAATTAAACTTACCAATACTGAAAGTAAAAAATGTACATATTTAAGTAAAAAAACGGTTTTGGGTTCCTGAAAACGGTTTTGGGTATCACCTTTCTCTTTAAAGTTATCTACCTTCTTCTTATTCAGTTCCCAGTTCCAATGATACGATTGAATTCCCAGGCAAAGGTTTCCACTTTGATCCACACTTTCTCTTTGTTACAATTGAATAAATCTTCTCACTTCAAAATTTTCATCTTTAGTTCACACTTTGCTTCTATCCTTTCTCATCGTTCAGTTGGGTTTGAGTGCTGCCATATGCAAACACAACAAAAGGGTTAGCGACGGTGGTAGCCAGCCAAAGAGCATATGAAAAATAGCAGTGACGAGGTTAGATCATCATGTTCTCTTGAAATCGTTTGATTATATTGCTGTAATTTATTTATATTTCATTTGTTTTATTTGTCAAGATTTTCTTGGGAAATCAAGGCTGAGAATTTGAAGATTTTATTGCAATTTTGGGGCCGAAAATGTCCGTTGAAACATCTAGGAAATGGTTGTAGTTTTGATTGTCTACGGGTAAAATATGTTTAATAGCCATGTGAAACATCTAGGAAAGGACTTGAGACTAGGCGTTTAAGTTAAATGTGATTAATTTGTGAATGCATATAAGATGTTTGGTGAAATGTCAAAGAGAAATTTGTATGTTGTGATTGCTACTCTGTGCGGGTGAGAATTACTAATATATTAGTAACTCAACATGAGCTTTATAACTTGAATTCTTCAGGCAAGAGAGGTTTCTCCCGTTTTGGAATTCTAAGTTGATACGCTTGATGGAGCATATGTTATTGAACTGAACTGATCTAGAATCATTGTTGCGAATCTGTTGTTTCTATGGAAATTTATTATCAGCCTCTTTAATTTTTTACTCCATTGTAACGTCTGCAATGCCACGGAAATTTGGCCATTATTACTCTTGTAAATCTGTGTTGCAGAAGCAATTCTTATTACCATCCTATGATACATGTAGATTTTGTAGAATCACATCTTCCCTCTTCTTCAGTCAGGAAAGGAGAGAAAATTCATAGAACAGTTTCCGACCATCAATCAATTATGGTGTTATACATACTTCATATTTTTGCATTTTTTTGTTTATTTTTCTTTTGAATGGTGTTGCATGGGGCAAACCTGCGGAATCCAGTGGTCTTTGAGCAAAGGATTGTCAAATGCTGGTTGTTGATACATATAGACACAATCAATTATATCACCGTCTTTGCTCTGTCATGAGAAAAAATTTTGAATTTCATTGTAAAGAGCCAAAGGCATTCAACATAATCAAATCTACCTACCCGCAAATTTGTGACTTTCATTGAACTAAGGATTAGATTATGCTGGTTGTTTCGATATTTTGGACATGGGAATAACTCATCTTCCTCCTAAAAAATTACTAATACGTAAACCCTTACCGGGAGAGTCAAAATAGCTTGTTAATGCCATTGCTATATCATAACGATTAGACTGGAACATAAATCTGTTGAATGGGTTGATTGGAACAAAATTCAGATGAATGGTTTATATGAGAATTGAGGTTTTCAATTAGTTTGATGATGGTTTGTAATATAGAGAGAGAATGGAGTTCTAATCATAAAATACCTAGAAAAGAAACGGGTTGCCAAGTCGAGAAGATAAGTAAGTTTTTAATTCAAACTAGTAAGTATATGCCTGAAAGATAAGTTTTAGTCAGAAATAGAAATTTACACTTTGAGTAATTTAATTTACTTATTATTTGACAAAATTTACTTATGTTTAAACTAAACTTACTAATACTAAAAGTAAAAAATTTACATATTTAAGTGAAAAAATCACCGGGTTTCTGAAAATGATTTTGGGTTGCTGAAAACGGTTTTGGGTTCCTGAAACACTTTCGGGTATCACCTATCTCTTTAAAGTCATCTGTCTTCTTCTTATTTAGTTCTCAATTCCAACGATACGATTGAATTCCCAGGCAAAGGTTTCCACTTTGGTCCATACTTTCTCTTGGTCCAATTGTTGTTGCTACAAAGGGACAAAAGGCAAAACAGTCCACTCACAAGCGAAAGCGAAGACGATGCAAAAATTGCAAGTAATCACCTACTCTTAAAATTGACTTATTCTACGGTTAGAATAGCTTTGCAAAACCAGATATGAATGAGCAATGCTAAATTTCATCCACTCATTGGCTTTATGTTAGAAGGCCAAAAATGTTAGTTATATATGTACACTTCATATACGCCTTTATAAATTCAATCTTATTGTTTATGGATTGTGCTTGGCAATTTTTTTCCCGCAGGTCATTTGGACATGATAGACGAAAATGTACTAAAGTGTGCACAGATGCATATGAAACTCACAATTATGATCATGTTGGGGCACCCAATAATGTTGAGAATGTAAATTTGAATCTGATAGGATCATCCGATGGCCTATTGCAATCAGATTCACAGCATGGATGCAATAAGGAATTAATGGATAGTAATTGGTTTCAGATCATTCCTCCTGGTCAGGTAATGTATAGCTTGCTTTTATTTATTTTTGTGTGAAGGCATGAAATATAATGGTGCTCTATTTGCATTTGTATAGGCATTAATGTGGGCATGCAATCCTTCATTAATCCAAAGTCATGTACAAAACACTAGCTTGTTAGGAGATGAAAAGTATTCAGGTACATTTTTCCTTCTTCACGCCTAAGTTTTATGTTATTTATTTGCTATGATTATGTGTTGTTGTGGCCTTTTTTTAATACAAATCTTGTGATGGTTTTGTAGTGAATGAACCAGATTTCAGCCAAGACCATTAAGGAATTTTATTCTTGAGAGAGTACAAATGTTTTTGCACGTCTTTGCTCAAAGCTTTTAGGATGATTTAAGTTTCTTCGAAGGTAGTTTAATGCGTTTTGATTGTAAATCTGAACATAATCTCCTTAGTTTGCAATTTCTGGTGTTTACTTGTTTTAATGTGAATAATTTCAGCTTGCTTGGAAAAAAGTTTGGTGATCAAATTTCAGATATTGTTAGCATCCAAGTGCTCTTGGGTTTGTAAACCAGAAATGTCAATCCAAACTGAAGCTTTTGATAGTGATATCAGAGCCCTTGATGCTGGTGATCAAATTCTCAAATCAAGTTACTAGCCTTTTGATTGCTTCAGATTTCTGAAGCCAAAGTCTTTGTGCTCTAAATTCAGTTCTTGGCCATGTAATCTTGTCATGCTTAGATAGCTATATCTAGTGTCCTGCCAGCTTAATTTTGATGCGTAAGTATCAATTATTAAAAGTTAGATTCATTCTGATGCTCAAAATGAGCCGTTTTCTCCTATTTTGAAATACCAATTTCATATCAAATGTCTTGTGCATGTAGATTTTGCTGTTTACTTCAAATTGGACTGGCTTACTTGATGAGCAGAACTCGAAAAGCAACTCAAATACTCATGTTATACAATACTCAGCACACGGTTTTTTAGGCTTTAAAACGTCATTAATGAAAGTTACCCATTCGGTTGTTTAGGAATGTTAGGAGATTCGTCAAATTCAAATGACGATGCCTGAAACTTGTACTTATCCCCAAATTTGTGTTGTAGTACAGTATCAAGATCTTGCACCTATTCCATTCACCTATAAAAATTATGATTATCATAAAATGACATTTTATAATAATTTACATACTATTTGCCAATTAAAAGCAAGTTTCATAAAAAATGTGCATGTAAATCCATATTGTGAATGATACGAAATATATTTGAAACTCACGAAACTTAATATATGGGTAAATTTACTATAATTTTAAAAGATTACGCTACATTAGATACGATCACTTTACCTTTTATACTTGTGACCTAGAAAATAAATTTATTAAAACACATAACATTTATAAATGATGCATACATTTATTAAAATGCTTAAAACGCAAAACATTTATGAATGAAACATACAATCATTATTATACATTTATGTTACCAACAACTACTAACTATAATATTAAGTTTCAACCATTAATAAAAAAATCTTAGCACTAGTTTAAATAAACTTCTTAATACTTGTTTCATATAAGTTTCTTTAAGTAATATAGTAAATTTATGCCACAAACTAGTAAGTTTTGATGATTAACCAAATTATTATTCTTTCAACAAGATTTACTATTAATCTATAAAAACTTACTATTACTTGAACTAAACTTACTCCCCACAAAACTAAGTTTCGAATGTAGAGTAGTAATTTAATTTTTAAAAAAAGTAACTTTCATTTTTATTTCGATTTACTTTTTGAAACATAAATAGGATAACACTTATATGACTATTTTCGATTTATTTTTTATTTACTTTTAGCGGCCATTTGATTATTTGATAGGCCTATCCACCTAAATAGGATAACACTTAAAAATAAGAAAGTAAGTTTTCCATCTAAAATAGTAAGTTAACAGTAATAAATTAGTAACTTTTATACTTCAAAATGTAAATTGGAATAAATATTAAACTTACTTTTTAAATAAATAAATTACTACTTTATATCCCAAACTTACTTTTTATAGTGTAAGTTTAATTCATGTAATAGTAAGTTTTAATACATAAATAGTAATTCTTACTGATAACATGGTAAAATTGATTAATAATCAAAATTTACTGATTTATGAGACACATGTACTATTTTACTTTAAAACATATTTCAAACTAGTGTTAGGGAATTTATTTGAAATAACGATAAGATGTTTTATTAATGATTAATTTTTAGTACCTTAGTTAGTAAGTACTCATAATATACCTGTATAATACAAGATTATAGTTAACATTTAAAAAAATTTATTTACATATTTTAAAATACTATGGAAAAAAGTTTGACTTTTCACATAATCTCGTAAAATATGTAATAAAATTTTGTCGTATTATAAGTTTTTAATTATTTTCAATTTTTGAAAAGTTTGAAAGTTTGGATAATAATAACAACAAATCTTCCTAGTTATATATAGAATATTACTTGTTCATATATCAAAATTTTTATAAATTAACACCTATGAATATAATAAGATGATAAAGTTTTAATAAATTTACATCTGAGACACAAGAAATAATAAGAGTAAAAGCCTAAACAAAATGAGAAATAATATAATAACAAAAATTATAAATTTAGTATAACAATTAATATAAGAAAATTAAATTAAATTTAGAAGGTAAATTAAATAACAATGTCAAGGTTAGAGGTCATGGTAAATGTTACAAATTTTAGGAGAAATTATGTACTGTAAAAATGGTTTAATAATTTTCTATTAAGCATAACTATTGCATACAAAAGGAAAAGATATTTGATTTTATTTTGCTTTGATTAGAAGAACTTGTACTAGTAATAAAAGAAATTTCAATTCAACAATCAACGTGTACATGATTACAGTAATTTTTTAGTCATTTAGACTAATATGTGTCATAAAGTAGTCAGATTTAGTCGTTTGTGAATTCATAATTTTAACAGTTTACATAAAATTCATCTATTAAAAATTATGATTATTATAAAATGCCCTTTTATAATAATTTACTTACCATTTGCCAATAAAAAAAGAGTTTGATAGAAAACATATGGATACAAATCCATAATGTAAATGATACAAAGTATGTTTGAAAGTCACAAAACTTAACATATGGGTAATTTTACTATAATTTTCAAAGATTATTCTATGTTAATACAACTTTAATTTTTATACTTGTGACCCAGAAAATAAATTTATTAAGATTTTACCATTTTATTAAATTCATAGGCATTAATATATGAAAATTGCGTACCATTTTATTATATTCATCGGTGTCCATATATGGAAATTGTGATGTATAGATAAGTGCAATTCTATATATAACTCAAAAGATTTTTTTTTACTGTCATCCAAACTTTTTAACCTTTTACAAATTCAAAAATAATTCAAAATTTATAATATGACAAATTATTCTTACATATTTTATAAGGTCATATGCAAAAAAAAAGTTTTCATAGTTTATTTAAAATGCTTAAAACATATAACATTTATAAATGATACGTACAATTGTGTATCATATATTTACATTACGTGTAATTACTAACTATAATACTAAGTTTCAATTATTAATAAAAAATCTTAGCATTATTTCAAATAAACTTCCTAATACTTGTTCCATATAAGTTTCTTTAAGTAAAATAGTAAATTTATGCCATAAACTAGTAAGTTTTGATGATTAACCCAAATTTACTATTCTATCAACAATATTTACTATTAGTCTATAAAAACTTACTATTATTTGAACTAAACTTACTCTCCAAAAAGTAAGTTTTAGATATAGAGTAGTTATCTACTTCCAAAAAAAAAGTAAGTTCCATATTTCTTCAAATTTACTGTTTGAGACATAAAAGTTACTAATTTCTTGAGTTAACTTACTATTTTTAATGTAAAACTTACTAACCATATTTTTAGGTACTATTTTATTTAGATGACCAGTATAACAGGTTATCAAATGGTCGCTAAAAGTGTTTTTACCTGTTATATCAGGTAAAAACAGTTTCGTTATCATAACGCTCGTTACTTCAGACTTTTCCCTAAAACTATACGGATCAAGTAGTTTACTATAGTGAGGCGGTTTATACAGAAGACGCCACTGAATTAAATGCTTGCTCCGCTTTTCAGTACAACATTGTTCGTTGCTTCACTGCTATTCCTTCTCTCTCTCTCTCTCTCTCTCTCTCTCTCCCGCGCGCGCGCTCTACCCTAGTAACAAAGCATAGAAGCGGGCGTTTCTTGTTCTTGAAAGCAAAGCTCAACCTGTTCGACGAAATGCCTGTGCGATGCTGTCCCTGACCACTCCAATCCATTTCCGTTTCCATTTTCCTCCAAAACCCGTTTCTCATTTGAACATCCCACCAATATGTCTTGTTTTAAACACCAGAAAGAGGGCTCAAGTTAGGAAAAAAAGCTTTACGGGGCAAAGTAGTGATTTTGTTGGGTTTCTTGAACTGGGAAGGGGGGGATTCTGGGAGAGTTCTTGGTGTTGTTGGTGTAAAGAAAGGTCGGCAAGAGAAGGAGATAGTGAATTGGAGGAGGAGATATTGGAGTTCATGGAGAAATCAGCTAAGCCTGGGTACTTTCCCACCAAGAAAGAGTTGGTGGAAGCAGGAAGACTGGATTTGGTCGAGGCTATAAAGAACAGGGCTGGATGGTTTACTCTGGGTTGGGAGTCTGACGACGAGGGAAATGAAGAACAGAATGTTAAACGAGATGAGGCGTTGAGGATGGATTTTGATATTAAGGAGTTTCAGAAGAGAGTTGAGACTTGTGAAGACGGTGGTTCCTTGAGAGAAAATGAAGCTGGTTCTAGGCCTTCTTCATCAGCTAGCAATAGTTCCCTATCTGAGGAATCCTCAGCTTCATCTAATCATTCTGCCTCCTCCTCTGGTAGACCATTGTGAGGTTCCTTTTTGCAAAAATAATAGCTTCTTGAAAGTGTGTTTCTTTAATGTTTATCCTCTTATTTTTTTTATCAGTGTAAAGTGTCCGTTTTCTTTGTTTTATTCGTGGGAATTACACACAATTCTGTGGGAATTTGTATTCACCAATTACTTGCCTTTGCCTGTCTGTTCAGAGAAATTGGGGTTGAGGAAGATAGTGGGATTGACGGCATATTGAGTCGTTTAGAGAAAGAAAGGAGTTCATCTTTTGGTATTAATTTGGGGATGCCTGAATACCTAACTCATGCTCCTGGGGATAACGGTTACTTTGGAACCTCTAGAGATGTAGGTAAGTCGTACTTGTTTTTGTCATTTTCTTTGCAAAACCTCAAGGATACGGTTAAGTTGTAGCTGTTCTTGTCGGTTTCTTCGTAGTTTATTTTTGATAAACCCCTGAGGAAATAATTCAGACCAGATCTATTTAATCCTTAATTCATTCTTTCATGATTGCATGACATCAGAATCCATGTTCGTCTCATAAGCTATAAAGTTGGTGGAGTGCACTTGTTCCTTTTAAAAAATTATTGGACAAAACTTGAAATCTGATCTTGTTATGCCTCAATAGACGTTCTATCACAGGGTGCATGACCTTCAGAAGTCAATCACTCTATAATATGTTGTACATTTGGTAGAACAAGTTTAGTAATGTAAATTTTTGATAGACTAGTAGTAGAAAATCTTAACAACTTGTTTGGGTTAAGAATTGATAATATGATTATGTGGGCTTCTATTTTCATTTCAAAGTTACTTCCTTGTTTGAGTTCTAAAACATATATGTGGTTTTGGTTAAATTGTAAAAGACAGAATGGACCCTGGAGAAAACAGCAGATGTACATCACACGGTCCTAATGAAGGCAGAACTAGTAGTGCAGATGGCAATCACCAGCATTATACTAAGCCGGACACATGGAGAAGTTGGAGTCTAAACCGTGCTGGTTTCAACAACACAGAATTCGAAGGTACATTGTTTCCCATTTTGAACTTTATTTTAAGGTTTCGTCACATGGACTTTTGATGTCCTCCTAAAAATTGCAGCTGCAGAAATTTCTTACAATAAAAACCAAATAGAAGATAGCAGAGAAGCTTCAAAATATGAGATCATCAAACTGGCAGCAGATGTTACTAAAGCTTTGGATAAATTGAAAGAGACAGACAATACTCTAATACAAACTCGTCTTCAGAACCTAGAACTGGAGCTTGCCTCTGCACTTAATTCTTTGAGGTTCAAGAGTGAGGAAATAAATTCAAAGGAGGTACATTATTCCACTACTCTGGATTTTTAGGGGCACCCTTGATTATGCTATACAGTTAGTGTAATTAAAGACTCTGGCTACTTTTTTCCAAACCATTTTGTCTGTTGCTATTTTTAATGTTATGATTGTGATAATGACTGATCTCTTGCTACTCAAATCCAGAGTAGCAAGAATACTTTTTGCATGGGGAATTGGTATCAAACACTCTTAGTTATGATCTTTGCAAGGCCAGTTTTTTCTCTGAACAGGGAAATCCACATTCTTCGTTTTGTTTCATCAATCTAGTTTTGTAGTTTTAGAAGTGCCATCTGCTATCTTCTATGATACTGGCCTATTTCATAAAGTACAAGCTTACATAAGCTTGTTTTGATTTGTTATATGAATAGACAGGTGTAGTGCCATTGCTTTTGCAGATTTTCATATAGTTTGCTTATGTGTGAACAAATGTAGCTTTTGCTGATAAAGTACATTACATTAACCCCCGCCTCCCACTATCCTCCCAAACAAAACAGAATAAAAAAGTTTTAGAGCAGCTTTAAGGAAGGATGAAAAGTAAGAATGCTGAATACAACTTGCTAATCAATTATTTACCATGTTCAACCACAAAAAGGATGAAGTTACACAACCCTAGAAGCATGCCCTACTCAACAATAGATCTAAATCAGCTATCTATTTTTCAAGGTTGAAGAGGATCTCTCCCCCGTGCTTGTCTTTGACTGCTAGCTACCGCTTTTTTAGGTTCTTGCAAACTCTTCCAGGGACTTGCAGACACTTTCTGATGCAGTGGAGTTCCAGGAAAATGAGTTAATGAGTTCTCAGGAGAGATTACGGTCAATACGTGCAAAATTGGCTGTTGTAGAAGGGAAAATGGCATTAGCAATAAGGTGAGCATGTCTTAATTTGTTTGATGATTTACAAATCTGATTTTTTTTTTTTTTTTGTAAAGTGTGTGACATGTCCATTTCATACTGTTGCAGGGATGCAGAAAAGATATTGGAAGAGAAACAGAGGAGAATTGATGGTGCTTGTAAAACTTTGGCACTTCTTCGCACTGCCTACATTGTTTGGCCTAGTTCAGCCTCAGAGGTTCTCTTAGCAGGATCATTTGATGGTTGGACAACTCAGGTTTGCTTGTCTTTAAATACAATTCTAGTGATTGTTATTATTGCTATTAATATTATTGTTGGTGCTTTTGTTATTATTACCTATTGTGATTGCTAAGACGTGAGGTTCAGAATTTTTTCTTCAAATGATTGATTTGGTATGCTTATACCCTGAAACTTTTACTCACCAAACTGGATAGATCCCCTTTGCTATCCTATCTACATCCTTCTCCCCAACTTAGCAGACAGACTAGCCCTCACTGGCGCCTCTTCAGAAGGAAATGAAAAACTTAAAATCTGTTGACAAAAGATGTGACGGCATAAGAATTAATGACAGCTTAAAATAATTGTATTGAGGTTCGCCTGCTTGGCTAGCGTGCACAGTTTGACATTGATTTTTTTTTTTTGTACGAGTGATTGAGTTGCATATATTGATTGCTCACTTGTACTCGACTATACATTTGCAGAGAAAGATGGAAAAATCGCAAACAGGTGTTTTTTCTGTCTGCCTGAGGCTGTATCCCGGCAGATATGAGGTATGTTTTAAACATTTTGTTGGTCATGATTTGAAAAAAAAAAAAAAATTTGTTACAAATGGACAATTTACCCTCCGTTATTTTGCAGATCAAATTCATTGTTGATGGTAAATGGAGAATAGATCCGCTGCGTCCCATTGTAAATAACAACGGATATGAGAATAATCTACTTATAATAACTTAGAAGAAAGCTCAAACTTGGGCAACCCTTGGTCTTGTGCGTGAGTCAGAGATGATACTGGGCTGGTTGATTGTTGGATGCACAGACCACTAGTTTTTCGACACCCTTTGGTCTTACACAAATTTGTAATACCACAATTTTAGCTTTTACTTTGTAATGAGTTTTCTCCCTATTTCAAGTTTCATTCAGTTCTGTACATAATTCGACTTCCAAGTTGGAATCTTTCATACATATTTTGATCTTTTTGCACAGTTTCTCATTCAGTTCTATGTATTTGGTCTGGTAGGAATTATTTACAGATTATTTATCATAAACTTACTGCTCAGTACGTACAGGTTTTGGCAAGTTTTCAGGCAAAAGAATATGTCTCGGTGATCTTTGATTGACTCTAATTTTGTAAGACAACATTACAAGAATAGCTACGGTAAGAAAGCAGAAGGGCAGTCTTTTCTTTTTCTTTTTTTTTTTTGGGATCTTTGAGCCAAATTGTCAACTTCACACTACTCTTGGGATAGCCTAATTGGGCCAAGGGACTAGAGGGAACAGCACCAACCTCTTGAGTGTTTAGATCGAAGGGGTGCAATGCTACACGCCCTTTGTAATGTAGAGATTTGAACTCCGAACCTGCATCTTATGATTCACCGTGGCCAACCCACCAAACTAGTTGGTTAATAGGACCATCTATTTAGGAAATGAAATGCTGCCAAATATCCCTTTTAATGTTGAAAGCCAAAAGACCAAGAAAATACTCTCAGATTGTTACAACTGCTTTAAAGAATACTAAACCTCTTTCTACATTTAGTGCTATTAAATAAAGGAAAGCTGGTTACAATAACTTAGCGCTTGATCTGATTAAGCATATATGAAAGCAGCCATAAGCATATAACCAAGAAGAGAACACGAAATTGGCCAGTGGCCTTCCCCATGACTGCCTACCTTGGACAAATTTCAGAACAAACACGAAATGGTCTTGACCACCCAGCATCCAGAATTACAAAACGATTGCTTGAATCAAATGATTGAAGCTTCCACTTGCAAGACCGATTGTTTTAAATCCCTCTTTATTCATATTTACTCTGAATTTATCAAGAATACATCCAATTCACAGTTCTTTCAATACTGTCACCTGCATAACTTGGTTTCTTGCTACCAGTACCCATGTTTCCATTTGGAAGCTGCACTTGCCCTTGCCTCATATCAGGAAGCTGTTTATGGGCAGCGCAGTTAATGGTATCTAAGCGACATAGAACTGAGTGAGTAGCTGTAGTTGCTGTTGACATAGTACTAAGTGATTAAAAACCAATTTTTTGGCAAACTTGAAAGGATCATCATCTCTTACGTGAGCTAGCGTCTTGTTCTAGCAATCTAGGTCAAAAACATCTCCAGATCCCAAATGCAGCCAGGTCAAACATTAGAATTCGTACCAGGAGTTCTTATGGCATAAGTGAACCCACTTCCGCAATATACTTGACAAACAAGATGCTGAGGAGCAATTAATTTGCCAAAACTTACAACGTGAGGGCCAGTTTGATCTGCTGTATCTCCCAATCCCAACTGGCCATGTTCACCCCAACCCCATGTCAAAACTGATCCATCATCTGCAACACATTATAAAATATAGGAGATATATAAGCTAGCTAAGGATGGATGGTACTTTCAAACAAAATTCTTGATGATAACTTGCCAGTTACTACAGCAGAGTGCTCAGCTCCAGCAGCAATTTGCCGAACCTTCAATCCATTAAGCCCTGGAATTCTCCATACAGCATCTTTATCTGATTCTTCTGTCATAACCATAAATTTTAAATTAAAAAAAAAATTAAAACACTTGCATTCAAGAAGGCAGCTACAGATATAATCCTAGCCATGATAGAACTTGTTAGAGATAAATGTTTCATTGGTGACTGGTCAGATTTATTCTGTCATATTTACAACCTTAGATAAGTTCAGGATGAGGACAAAGACAATTAGTCTATCCTATGGTGGAAAGTTACTTAATTAGCTGTTAAAATATAATGTCTAAGTACATTATATTCAAATAGATAATAATCTCATTCAACATTTTCACACATATTGATTCCAACCCCCCAAAAAAAAAATAATAACGAACTCCAGTCACAGATTAAGCATTCTGTCAATTACACATTAAGCTTATAACTGCTTTATGACTCTAAAGCCACTATATATTATCAATCTGCATTCTCAAACATACTTTTTCTGCTTCTTGTCATCTGAGGGTCGCTAAGAATTCCATGGCCATAGTCACCAAGCATGAAGGCTTCCCCATCACCTGAAACAACAACATTGTTCACAAGTAGTTTGGAAGACTTTCAGCAGATACATAGAGTGATATCAACTTGGAGGTGGATATGAAAAAGAAAACTAGACAAGAAGCAGGTACCTGTTAAAAGTAAAGCATGATTCCACCCTAGAGCAGCAGTGCTGAATGACAAACGTGTGGTAACACACTGCGGAATATGCACATCTGAGGCACCACTGAATCCCCTTCCCCATGTGTATAGTTGTCCTTCGGCTGATAGAACATGCCACATTTAACAAAAGAAAGCAAGAAAAATGCAAGGAATAAAAAGAATAAAGAAAGGAAAAAAAATAGTTTTGTACAGCTAAATATTTGAGGAACAGATGGCGCAATCCAAGCCACAAGAAATTACTGAATTATCAAGTGCCATGAAAGAAATTTTTGAAACTCACCACATAAAGCTGCACTATGATCTCCATTTGCATAAACACTCACGATTTTGACATCATTCAATCCCACGGAGGTCTGAGGTAGACTTACTGATTGGAGTCTTTCATTAGATATACCTAGTTGACCACGCTTTCCAAAACCGAATCCATGTACTTGCTGTCCTAAATGATCTGCATAACAAAATTTCAGATTTCAAAACTTGGCATAGTGTGAAAAAATTGGACTGCTCTCTAACACATCACATGTACATTTCTCTAATAGCATATATATTAACTCGTAACAGACACAAGACTGGCAATGACTAGTGCAATGGTGATTATATTTACCTTTAACCAGCACTACTGAATGGCGCATACCACATGCAATTTGCGTAACATGCCTCAGCTCGAAGTATGATACCTTTTCTGGTGAAAACCGTGATGTACAGTCACCATGTCCAAGCTGACCAAATGAGCCATCTCCACAAGTGAAAAGGTAACCCTTGTCTGAAATTTATTACGGAATTTCACCAAAAGCAAGACAATGGAAGGCAACTATACAAATGACCACACCAAATGAATTTGCAAATTTTCAGGGACCTTTCTTGAACGTCAGCTAATAAAGTTAAATACATAGAATTGCTATAGCTGATGATGGAATCACGATTGAAAATAGTTCCGGATTAGCGGGAAAAAAAAAAGGTTTTCAGTTGACATAATCAGGCATGAAACACATGCTAGAGAATCTGAAAGCTCAACATTCAGCTGAAAGGTAATTTTGACAAGTTCGGAGAAAAGCAAGCCAAACCAAGAGATTATAGTCCATTCCATAAAGGCACTTGAGCTTATGACATGAAATCCAGCATTTTGATTTAACTAAATAAGTCCAAAATTCGAACTTTAAGATTATAGTATTCAAGTACTAATTCAATTGAATTGAAGGCATGAATGAGAAAAAAGTCTAAAAACCTGAAACAAATCCCGAGTGATTCCAACCAGCCGAAACGTGAGTGATGACAAAGCCTTCCAAAGACTCTACAGCCTTGGGCTGTAAAACATTAACCATCTCCCCATGACCCAATTGCCCCGAAGTACCCCTCCCCCATGTCAACACGCTTCCACCTATAAATTCCATAAAAAAGATTTAATTTTTATTGAACCCAAAAAAGAGAAAATGTGAAAATGTTATGTATACAAACCAGGGGTGAGAGCAATGACATGGGCGCCGCCACAGGAGAGGAGAGAGATGGGCCCCGCAAAAGAAGAGAGGGAATTGAGTAACTGAGGATTATGTTCATCTTGGAGTTTTCCAGTTCCCAGTTGTCCTTCTGTACCTGCGCCCCAACTCCACACTTCTTGTTGTTGTTGTGCTAATACTTCTTCTTCTTCTTCTTTTTCGTTTTGTTCTATGATTCTCTCGTTTTCTTCCATCAACTTGGCGAGTTCGATCAGGGCCCGACAGACAAACGAAGTGCTATTCCTACACGAGAGGACTTGTTCACTTCTGGACTCGGTTATTTTTAATTATGTCGTGGCAGTCAATTGATTTTGCCGGGCGCTCAGATACCTTTTTTTTTTTTTTTTTTTTTGTTTACACAGGAATGTCCGGATCAATCCTTACCAGGCCCGACTAATCCCCTAATCCTTACGCGACGCTCAAATACTTGACGTTCATGCTTTCAAGTCGAGATTTAGTCGATTTCCAATTTCAGCGCAAAAGTAATGTATAAAACTATGAAACTGTGGCTAATATAAATTTAATTATAAAATACAAGGAAAAACCCCTTTCTTGCAATTATCTATATTTATATCTATATGTATTCAGGAAGGGATTTTTAGCAGAAACCCTCTCAATGCCTTCTAAACTTGTCATACTTTTTTCTAGATTTTTGTATTTATTTTAATACATAAAAAAGTAGTGGGTTATAACTCACCTTATCACCAATCAATCTTCTTACTATCCCACTATCACCTTATCACCAATCAATATTTCCACTATCTCACTCCCACTATCCCACTATCTTAATTTATCATACAATTACTCCTACAAATTCTTCTTTTACTGATCGACTTAATTAACTTATCGAGTTAATTCCCTCACCCTCTCTCTCAGTTTCTTATTTGTTTTAGATTCTCTATTGATTTTGTAAATGTATTGATTTTGTTTCTTTTGTGAGCAGTAGTGGAAGATATTATGTGCAGAGACTCCAGCAGAAATCAACCTTCTTGCGGCCAGCTTAATTTTTCAGGTCAGTCCCCTCTGCCTTTTAAGTATGTTTTGTTTTTGCTTTGTTTTTTGTCATGAATGATATTGCATTGATTTTCTGATCATCCATTATTTCTGAAAATTTTTTACAAAATCTTATGAACGGTTGTTTGCTTATTGTTACACTGTAAATCAAAGATAAAAATGTATTGCTTGCTTATATAATTGCGGATGGTATAGGTTCATGATTGAGGGTTCTACTATTTCTAACATAAATTGTATATTATAAAAATTTATTTGTTTGTATTACTGAAATTTTTTTAATTATTTTTTATTGCACATTTATCACATAAAATAGGTGTTACGATAGTTATTTTCATAATTTTATTCCAAAAATGATCGTGCATGAAATAAAAAAAAGATTTTTTGATAATTAAAAAAAATAATTAAAAATGGTTTATAATTGGAGAAAAACAATTCAGATACTACTAATAACTAAGGCACTATACGCCCATTATTAAAATTGGATTAATTTTTAATTTCGTCAGAAATCCTTTTGGCAAAATTGCATTCTAGCCTTTCTTTTCTTTATCAACAATGACAATTACAACTACGTGATTCATCTATCTAGCAACAGCACAATTCAACTCATGGAATAAATAGTTCATTGCTTAAAGTACTTAAACGAAAGGTTAGAGCCAAGTCCTACTTAACACCTGCAAGTAATATATTACAATTAGAAAAAAGAAAATGATTCAAGAGGAGCAAAAAACTCACCAAGCCCCTGACATATGTGCAATCGTCAAGGCACTTTTGAGCATTTAAAACTGCATTCCTTAGTTCAGGTAACCACTTCTCTGTAATTGTTTTCATTTAATTAGTTCGAGTCGCGTTTCCTTGACTTAAAAAAAAAATAAATAAAAATAAAAATAAATTTTTTTTTTTCCTTTTAACCGTAGACATTCTTTTTCTTTCTTATTTCTTTTCCCTTCTTTCTTCTTTCTTTTTTTCTTTCTTTCTTCTTCTTTCTTTCTCTTTTCCTTCTTTCTTCTCCTCTGTTTTGCTCTGTCCGCCGCCCGTGCCCACCGCCATCTCCAACTCCACCGCGCGCCACTCTCTTCCTCTCTCTCTCTCCGCTGCCGCCGCCACCATCAGCTCGCGGAGCCCAAGCTCCGTGCGTCGCTGCCCACCCGTCTTCGAACCCCACCGCAGGCCGCTTGTGTGTCTCTCTCTCTCCCCCCAGTTCCACGACACTGCCGCTGCTCTCTCCGCCGAATTCCGAGGTACTGGCAGAGGTATTTGGCCTTTATTCTCCACTTTCTAATATTGCGTGGTGCTTCCTCGTTTGCCATTGTTGGACATCATTTAGCTGTTGAATTCTTCCTCTCTTATTGGCTGATTAATTGGGAGCTGAAAGCTTGGAGTTCCTTTGTCACTGTCCAATCTGGATTGTTATTGCTTGATTTGTTGACTTTTGAAACTTTCACTACGATTTCGGTTGATTGAAGTGTGCATTCAGTCTTTAAAAAAAAAAAAGAAAAAAAAAGAGGGGCATTGGTTGGAATATTCTCACTTGAATTTATTGCTCCTTTTGAATTGAGTGCAATGGTGCAATTAATTGGCCAACTGGAGCCGGTTATTGAGATTTTGGGTGAGCTACAATACTGCATTGGTTTGACTGTCTGAGTAGCTGTGTTTATTGCATTGTTACTGTCCCCTTGCTGCACTACTACTGCTGAATATGAGTTAGCACTTTTCTTGGCCAACTGGAGCCGTTTATTGAAATTTTGAGTGTGTTGCAATGCTATGATTATTTGTTCGATTGGGAGACGACATTTTGAATATCACGTTGCTTGTGGATATTGCTTGAAGTGCTGGGTAACTCGCTGGGGTTTCTCTTGAGGTTTTAGTTGAGTTATTTCTGATATTGCTTGTTGATTTAGAGGGGCTGGCCGTGTGAATTGCTTGTTGATTACTTGCTGGAACTCTTTTGTTTGCTATTGGCTGGGTTACTACTGGGGGATTTTTTTATTTTTTTATTTTTTTATTTTTTTATTTTTGCTTTGTTATTGCTGGTTTCTATACCTGTTGGATTTTCTGTAGATTTGAGCTAACTGTTGAGAGCACATGGTGAGACCGAAATCATCCTCTAGGTTTAGAGCCTCTCGTTCTCAGCCCCCTCCACAGGCATCCATTCCTGTGAATACACCTACCAACCTACCTTACTCTGCTAATGTCCGAACCCGTTTGGGTAGGGGCAGGGGTGCTCATGTAGATACCCCAGCTCATTTTGGAGGGCACCTAACTTTCACTAGACCTGCCGATCAGCAGCGATATGCTAAAGTCTGTGAGCGGCGTATCATACCTTGTAAGACTATTAGCAAATTGACCATGATGGGCCTCGGTATACGAGAGGAGGTCGAGCAGATGTTTACGGCCATCGGGTGGCGCCCATATCTCGATATCTTTTGTCCCGCCTTTGTTGAGCTGACTCGGGAGTTTTATGCGACCTTTGAGTTTGAGTTGCCCCCGAGGTTCACCGTTGAAACACCCAATGTCATCCATTTCCGTCTCATGGGTCGAGAGTTCAATTTCTCCATTACCCAATTCAATCTGGCATTTGGGTTTATTACTAGAGAGTATGCTGAGACTAGGGAGTATGCGGAGAGTGCCTGTGACTACATAGAGCCATTCCTCTCCCGATACCATGATGTGTGGAAGGATATATCCGTCGATACGCAACACTACGATCCTTCCCGGTCAAGGAGCTCTTTTCTTAAGGATCCCACTGCCCGCTGTGTTCAGCGATTCTTCGCCTACAGCTACTCGGGGCGCAAGGACAGCTCCGGCATACTCTCTCGTCCTGAGTTTTTCTTCCTCTGGAGTATGACGAACAATATCAAGGTCAACTTGGGGTGTTGGTTGGCGGCGCAGTTCAAGACTGTTTTGACCAAGAAGAACAAACCTCTGATTCTTGGGTCCTACATTACCCACTTAGCGACGGAGTTGGGAGTTCTTAACCTGGAAGACCACGACCTACATTTGGCATTCGAGATGGAGCTCTTGGATGAGGATTGCTTAGAGAGGATGGGAGTCCTCGAGCGCCTGCCTGATGGATCCTACCAGTTTACCCCTCCGGGACCACCTCGAGCCCCGGGTGGGCACCATTCGACCCGGGCAGGGCCTTCTTCATTCCCAGGGTCGGCCGAGGACACCGCAGGGCCGTCATCTTCTGCGCCACCTCCACCACGTGGGACAACTGAATGACAGCAACTACGGGAGCAGGTTCAGAATTTGGAGGCTCGAACGCTCAACGTCGACCTCAATGTAGCTGGCATAGCGCAGAATTTGGCGCAATTTCTGCTTCATACGGGCTTTGCTCCTCCAGCTCCGCCCCGCCCACCTCTTTGACCGGATTTCAGGGAAGTGTTACTGTCCTCTCATCCACTTTTGTTGGTTATTTGTCACATTGAGGACAATGTGTCCTATAGGTGTGGGGGGATCTAAGGTGGTGCTAGTGCCTTATAAAATAAAAAAAAAAAGAGAAAAAAGTAAAAATTATTCCACTTTTTAGTAGTATTTCTTAGTTTTATTTCTAGTTGCTCGTTTTCGTTCTTTCTTCTTGGTGCTTACCCTTCATGTGAATGCTAAAAAATTGAGATGTGACTTATTGACTCCAAGTCAACTTTTGCCAAGTTTTTAAAATACAAAATGTATCGGGTTAATGTGGTTGGATCCAGAATATCTCCCGGGTGAATATCGGATTGCTTGGCTCTTTTGATTTCTGTGTTAATTTCTCTAGGCATAGGGAATGACTGTTGGCATTTCGATGTGAACTGGTCCAATATTGACTCCAGTTCTCTATGTTTGGCAATAATGAGGCGAGCTGTTCCTGTTTGTGGTTCTTAGTGTTGTTAGTATGTGTTTCTGGCATTGTTTGGCTGTGAATAAGCTTGACTGTACTCCGCTATTAAGTTACTACTGAGTAACCGGGGATCGGCACCTAAAAGTGTCGATTCTCGCGTCAAAATGTGGTACTTTATATGAGTACGTGGTCGTATAGCGGTAGGAGCTGAGTAACCGGGCTCTTTCATCTAAAAATGTTGGAGTTCGCGTCAAAAGGCCCCGACGGCTAACGACTAAGTCTTTTTGTGTTAATTATTATTCTCTTTGAAAAAAAAAAACGAAAAAAAAGAGAGAATGAATAATGGGAAGGCTTGCCGGTTCATGGACTTAATATGGAGACTTGTGTGAATATCTGGACCATTAGCTGATAAATGTTGTGCGCCATTCCCTTTTCTTAGAGTAGTTAACCCGGAAATTGAAGGAATTTGCAGTTTAGGGGCTAATCGGGGGGATGCTCTTGGATTTTAATCACCAATGCTCGATATATGTTCTTCTCTGGAATATCTTGGCAATATAGGAGATTGGGCAATGGCCATCATCGAATTTTGGTGTTCGTTTACTATTCTTATGCTTGGGGACAAGCATGGTTTAGGTGTGGGGGGAATTGATAGGTTGCAATTTATTCATTTATTTTATTATTAATTCCTCCTATTACCTGACTTGATGCGGACTTATTTGCTGGATTCTACTCACTTTTAGTATTTGACGTTTATTTCAGGGAGTAGAATATAAATATGATGACAGGTGCCAAATTGGCAGGAAAAGAATTGAGATGATTAAGCTTGTTCCAGGGGTATTTTTGGAAAAGAAGATGATGCCCATTTTTGTAATTTCCGCAAGAAAGGACGGACGGGGGGCTTGTCCCTCCTGGTGAGCCGCCGCAATAAAAAGGAAGAAAAAGGGATCAAAAGGGGAGAGCTGAGTGGGGAAGTTTTTCGGTCTGGAGCTTAAGGAGAATTGTTGACTTTTCTTTGAAGTTTTTACTTTTTGCTTTTGGGACTCCTGCGCATGGCAGGGGAGCTTAGCTCCAATTCTTGACTTTTCCTTGTTGGTTTATTGTAGTCTTGCATTGGCTTGTCTCCACGCATGTCAGGAGCAAGGAATTAAGGCCCACTTTCTTTGACTTTTCCTTATTGTACTTCTGGAGTGAATTTGCTTTACGAATGCTAGGAACAATTAGAAAGCTTCAGTTGTTACCCGTGCCTTACATTCGCCTTCTAAGTGCTTGACGAATTGCGGCTCTTGAAATACACACAATGTCCGTGACTTTTGCTGAAATTTCCCACGGGCTTAGTTCATCCAATATGAGCTAATCCCCTCGTTCTAGTCAAGAAACGACGGATGCTTTGGGGCACCTGAAAATTGTGAGATCGATTTAATTTAATCTTTCCCTTTTATTTATTGGTATTCGTGTATTCCCTGATTGTTATGCTTATGGTTATTTAATTAATTGATTGTCTTGGATCCGGATAATTAGTTGATTTGGTAATCTATTGTCAATTGGGGTATTAAATCCGTAATTGTTTAATTACCTCAAAATAGTGACAACTGGCACCATTAGATTCGTGTCAGGGGGATACGCGGGCTAATCTAAAATAACCCTGGTAGTGTGTTATTTGGTTAGAATAGGGCTCCTCTAATACGTAAGGCAATTGGGGAATTAAATTTTACGGGCGTACCTAGGATTATTTCTCAATTAGAGCAGTGATTAACGGGCGTACCTTGATCACCGACACAGTAAGGAGGGGTTGACTGCCATCGCTTGTTTGGTAGTTATAACCTATTTATTGGTAAATAATTGGGATTGCCTTTGCTTCGATGATCAATTAGGTGAACCATTGCTGAAGTTATTTCTTGGCTAGATTCTTTAATTAATATTACTTTGGTTTTAGTGAATTGCCATTTGATTTTTAGTTGCCTACTGGATTTTATTCTTAATTGTTTAAATTGTCACCCCTGAGAAAAGAACATCCCCCTTTGTCACTGTGAATTTAGAAAAGAAACAATTACTCCCAGTCCCTGTGGATTCGACCCTGCTTACCGCTATCTACAGAAATCACTTTTAGTTTGAGCAGATTTTATTATTGCACAGGCTGACGACCTGTCAATTACAATGCAATTCTATTAAATTCTATTGATGCTATTTCTATATTAATTATTATTTTTTTTGGTTAACAGTTCTCATACAATATATCACTATTTACACATAAAATAAATACATAAACTATTGATTTTTAATTTAATATATATTTTATTTCTAGATCAAAGAAATGAAAAATGTAACTATCCTCAAGATCGCCAGGCATCCACATCACCAATGATTTTGCATGATCATGGTAAATATACAGTTTCTTATATCGTCATACACATCTTACATATACATTTTTTGGCTGCACTATCTTGCTAAATCAACTATAGATACAATACAATACAATTGTATTACAATTGTTCGATTACAATACAATTGTATTACATTCTATTGATGCTATTTATAGACAACTTAGCAATTTATTTTATTTTATAGATTACCAATTACTACATGTACCAAAATATTTTTATATAGGGATTACTTCATTAACTATGGGTGCTAATAACAATTCAATTGGTGCGTATTTTTCATTTGATTATAACACAATTGTATTAAATTCTATTGATGCTATTCTATATTAACTATTGTATTTTTTTGTTAACAATTCTCATACAATGATAAAAAAAATTCTCATACAATTGAAAAAAGACGGTTCTTGAATGATATATACATTCTATTATATTTCAAACTATTGTTAAACAGATATTATATTTTAATTTTATTGGTAAAATTTTTTCACCTTTATTTGTTCACCATTTTATTTTTTTTCCAATAATGTCAGCACCGTGCATAGCACGGGTATTCCCACTAGTTTATATGTATTGCAGAAGGGATTTTTAGCAGAGACCCTCTCAATAACTTCTAAAGTTCTCATTCTTTTTTCTAGATTTTTGTATTTATTTTAATACATAAAAAGTAGTGGGTTATAACCAACCCTATCACCAATTAAATTTAAAATTTAAAACATTCACACTATCTACTTCATAAACCGTTTATAGTTTGTTATTTATACTTTAAATCTTTTTTACTCCTTAATTAAAGACAAATGCTCATTCACATACTATTTTAATACAATTTTAATTCGCAAGCATACAACATGATCAAGAAACAATAGAACCAATTAGGACTAGATTTTGACTCCAAAAAAATTAGGCCTAAATGGCACTGGCCCGTTGTCGTAACTTGCGATGCCAATTAGAACTATTTAGTGTTTTTTTTTTTTTGCAAGGAGTTAGAACACTGTAAATCTTATTTAGACAAACTTTGCCTCATCGGTGATTTGAGTATCAAGTTATTGAATATACTACAAATCCTATAATATCAGTCTGCTACAAAAAAATAATATTTTACTAGCATGTGGTATTTGCGTACGAAATTTCAGAGGTAAATCAAATGTTTTTACTTATACTCTATATAATTTGAATAATTTTTTAGCGAATATAACCATACTATACAGGACCATCACTTTGTACAATTGGAACTAGTAAATTATATATCAATCACAATTTAGATTTTGCTCGATACCTGCGCAGTTGGTGAGTTCCATCAGCAACACTACATCAAACTTTTAATGTTGTTTCATACTTTTATCAACATGTATTTCAAAAAATTGTAAGTTTGAAAATGACACATGTGCTCGAAAGTTAGTTATGTGGTTGAAGTCAAACAATTTTACAACATCACAAGCATTGTTGATAGCAAATTCAAAGAGAATATGGATATCCGAATATGCAATCATGCGTACGGTAAACTTACTCTATTTAATTTAATTACTGCTCAAATTTTTTATATTTATAATCATAACCTATACCTTCTTTCATTCTTACTAGGTTAAATATTTTCGAATACTTGCTTATTCAGAGTATTAACATAGAAAACATGTTCTATGAGCTACGCAAAAATTGTGGATAACTATGTGAAGGTCGTTTTTCAAAACAGTGTGTATACATTGTAATGACGTGGTCGACACTGTTGTTAGGTAATTAATTTCATTTACCTTTAATTTCAACAATTTTTTGTGTATTGTATATAACATTTTATTTGTCAAACAGGTACAATGTTAACATACAAATCAAAGATTCAATTTGTAGCATGCATCTTAATCTACATGACAGACCTGCACGATTCATATTTGATTGTAATGCTTCTTATCTCAGAGAATTACAAATGAAGGTAGAATTCTTGATATATGTTTATTTTTTATAATACTATTTATAAACTATGTAAAAAAAATGCACTAATTTTGAATTTCGCACGTACTTAATTCTCAAGATAATGGTGATAGGTTGTTCAACCAACGAATCAATTCATGCAAAGATCATACATTTTCATTTGTAGTACGCATTCCACAAAATTCAACAGAATTAATTAAATCACCAATTTTGGCTTTCGTACTAAAAGTTGATTGGTGTGAAGAGTGTTCGCACCTTTATGTAAGATTATCAAATCAAATGCATAATATTTTCAAGTATTTTATTTTAACAACATTTAATTACATTCATTTTTATTCATATATCATTCATTTTCTAATATAAATTTCTATTATTTTTTCAGGATCTATCTTCCGAAAAAAGGTAATTTTTAAATAATATACACATTCTATCATATTTCAAACTATTGTTAGACAGATATTATATTTTAATTGTGTTGGTACAATTTTTTAACCTTTTTTAATTCATCATTTTATTTTCAGTTTTTCAATAATGCCAGCACCGTGCGTAGCACGGGTATTCACACTAGTATTATTGTATGGAAGAAAACCTTTTGCATTTCTTGGAAAAATTTTTGTTTTTGGGCTTTGGATTGTATTCTGTCAGCACTTTATTGGATTGTACATTTTGGGAAAAAAAATTTTAGAATCATTATTAATGTAGCACGTGATTTGAAAGTGTGTATGTGAAACAAAATATTAACTACAAAAAATGTTAAATTGATCTCTTGAATTTCTTTTCGACAAAAGTTCAAATCAAACATATCTGGACCACACAATGGAAGAGTATTCTTTTTTCTCTTTCTAGTGTTAAAGTTCATTTTTGCTAAAACTTTTACTGCAATTTTTAAATTGGTCCATAAACTCCTTTATTATTTCTCCCTTTTTTTTATTACAACAGGGGGGATGAGCTTAAAAAAGGGGAAGGACAGAGAATTTGAATCCAAAATATGTAATTCTTGATGTCTAAACCTTGGTCCTAGTTTTTTTTTTCTTTTCTTTAATTTTGGATTTTTTTTTGGGTTATTACTTAATCTTTTTTGCTGTTCACTTGACTGGTGTTGTATTAATTTTAGAAATTCCATTAACAATTGTCTTCAAGTAGCAAATTTTTTACAGTTGAAGAATTAAAGTGTCCTAATTTATAATTTAGCGACTAAAGTAAAACTTGATGTATAGTGGAGGAATGTTAAAAAAAAAAGAATTAAACCTTGACAAAGTAAGAAAGAGGTGGAATTAGGCAAAAGGCTCCTTATGGTACATTGGTGCCCTGCGCCTCCTTTCCCTGGTCCAGTCTTCCCAACAACTCAGATCCAAACTACCAAATCCAATGTCCAAAGACTCCAACGTCCAAACCCCTCCTCCTCTGGGCTCCAACTCCTCCTGTTCATGAGTTCCATTCGTCAGAAATAAATCTCCATTTTTTATTCTCCAAACTTTTAATAGGAGTAGTACTGACTACTAAGTAGTAGCAGCAAGAGAAAAAAGGAAGGAGAAAAGATAAAAGAAAAACCAAGACGCCGCGCACACCACACACACAACACAATGAGCCGTAAGCGAGACAGGCCATCTTACTCCTCCCGCCATATTCCTTACTCTTTCCCGAAACGACGCCGTCCTCTTCCATTCCAACAGGACTCCATAGCCAGCGACTTGGACGACTCCGCCCCTTCCCCCGCCCCCGCGAAGCAGCCCACTACAGTGGTGGTAATTGGGCTCCCCACCGATTGCTCAGTTCTGGACCTCAAGTCCCGCTTCGAGATCTATGGCTCCATCTCCCGCACCCGCATGGACCCCAATGGTCTCGCTCACATCACTTTCCGCTCCCATGACTCAGCTCGGGCCGCCGTCTCCGCCGCTCTCGACCCTTCCTTCGCCATTACCCTCATCTCTAAACCAGTAAGCCCTCTAAAACCCCACCCCATCTTTCTCTTTTCCATAATGAATGCCAACACTTGTTTCGGGCTTCATATCCAGCCCAGTTTATCTTGTTCCCAGAACCGGCCCGGGCCAAGTTTGATGACCGATCGAACCCAACCCCTTATTCCTTTCTGTTTAATATATATTAACATTCGAGGAATATATTATTATTTTTGTCGTAGCTATGCTTGAAAGTTTGGATTTTTACCTCACCAAGAAAGGAAGAAAGTAAGAAACAGCAATGCTTTCCTGTTCCTTTAGACATCTGAATTAGTCAATTGTTGGCCACGCTATGAAGAAATCATTAAATTTTCCAGTAAATTGCTGAAATGAGAGCTAACCTTCTTTTTTTTTTTTTTTCGGTGCGGGGAGTTTAAAGGAAGGAGCCCTTTTTTATTCTGGTTCCCATTGTTACCATTGTTCTGGAGTTTTGATTTTGTCCATAAGGGGGCCAGGCATTGAATTTTATTCAGTTCATGTAAATTGGTATAATGGGGAATTGAAAATTTGGATATTTGAATTTTGTTAATGAAGGTGCAAGTAATGTGGGCTAGTGATCCAGTGCCACAATGGAAGGAAGGAGTTGCAAAGAATGAAGGAACGCCATCAACAATATTGCCGTTGGCATCGAAGCTATTGAGGCCTGAGGTGCCTCTTAGTAGGCGTGGGAGAGGTAATAAGCTGGGCTCTGCTATTGTGAATCCGAGAGCTGAGAATAATGCCAATGGTGATACAAATGATATCGATAACAGTAAGAAAGTTGGAATTGGAGATGAAGGTGGTTCTGGGCTTTTAAAACCTTTCATGGGCAGAGAAATTGTTGCCTATGATGATATTCTGTAAATTAGTTAGCTGGGTCTTCTTGGGGTGTCTCCTGATTGTAACAGTAGCAGCATAGTTTTCGATTAAAGAATAGGTTATCTTTACCAGCAGAGATTTTGAATTAGGTTTTGATGTTATTGGTGATTATGGTTTTCTTCTAGTTGAGTCTCCTTTGCTTCTGCCTTTGTATCTGTATGATTTAAAGATTTATGAGGAGACCCCATTTGTAATGTATTCTCTCGTCTAAATAAGTTGTTCTGTGGATCTGAAACATATTCAAACGCTGTTGATTTGGTGTTTTTGAAGTGCTCATGTTTTCTGGTTGGTGAACAGTTGATATGTTCAAGGATTACAAGCGTGCGTTTCCCAAGGATTGTGGCTTATAATTTGATTCCTCTTGAATATACTGAGCAAGGCTACTTTGACTCAGCTGGTCCCTCTTTGCAAGGATTTACGTAGAATGACAGTGCATGACAAAGCCTCTTGGTCGTTTCGTTATAGGCTTTGCCTTGGATTGTCAACTTTCCTCTTGATTTTTATTGTACTGTTCACGTAATAGGAGCTGAAGCATATTACTTCCAGATAGCATTTATTTTCATCTGTGAAATAATTTTTGTAGTAGCCCAGGCAAAGTAAATTCTTTCTAGGTTTTCTGCATTTTTGATATCATGATCCTACCTAAAGTTTTCAAGACTTTTTCATCTCATTTGTCTGCAATTTTCCAAGCAACATTGTACTGTTTATAACAAGCAATTTGTTTCAGTTGGTACAAGTTTGGCAAGGAGGGAATATGTGTGCAGACTATCTAGCTAAAATGGCAAGGAGTTTGGCTTCAGGGATGACTAACCTCAGGGACCTCCCGCATCATCTCAAACAGCTTTTTGGACAGGATGTTTGTGGCATTTCTTTACCTGGGTTCCTGCGTAATGGGCGTTGACCCTCCATTGTAGAGAAAAAAAAAAAATTTTTTGGTTTGTTCGATTTTGGTCAACCAAGTATGCAGCTTTGTGCTTCTTGTTCTTGCTATTGTAGCAGTAATGTCAGTTCTTTCTCTGCCTCTGGCAGCTGTAGCTTTGGATCTGTCTTGTTCTTAGGCTGCCATGAAGCGTTGCTCCATCACTGTGTTACATAAAGATAACAACTTGATGGATCGTCAGTAGATCGCCGGTGCCCTGTGTCTTCATAAAGTTCAATATATGATCAACTATGATTACAGGATTTAGTAGGCAAGATCATTTTGGATCGGGATTATTTGTGATGGCAGGTGCAATTGCAAAGTATAGTTAACAGTCGAGATCGGTTGAGGAGAGTTCAGCCAGATCTTGGTTCTTCAAATGAAATCAAATGAACAGCTGAGATTAGTGCAAGTTCTCCTCAACAAATCTTGCAAATGAACTCCTCTAGTCCCCCTGTCTGCTTTGTTATTTTTGTATCCCACAAGTCTTTACAAATGCTAAAACTAAACAGAGCAAAATCTAACTGGAAATGGTGTTGAATTTTTCGAGATTTAGACGCGCCTCCAAATACATTCTTATCCTCTGCTTAATTCGTGCTCCCTTGCTTTAACCTCATCCCAAACCAACAAACTGCTCTGAACTGCATCAAAGACTCATATAACAAAATTCCACATCACAGTATTGGCTGACCTCGGTTAGTCCGCCCCAATTTTTGTTGGCTTATGCTCAATGCTTCCGTTTGGCCATGCTCTGAGTGTCATTAAGAGACCAGAAAATTAACCAATTTTCTCTTTTTCCTTTATTTAATTTTTCTGTAAGCTGCTTGGCAATTGGCAATATATCATTTTTTTAATCCCAATTCCGCCCCACGCCCGGAAAAGTCCAAGTACTGAAGTAGACCTTCAGTCAAGGATCTCGTAAAACCCTCTTTCCTATAGACTCTTTCCCTTCAGTCCTCTGTTGTTGTGGCAAAATTGGACATACGCAGCTGTATGGTATATAGCTGAATGTATAGAGATTGAGCCTTTTCACCATTTTGGCTCCTCAACACTCTTCCCTCAGCAATGGCTGCTTCTTTATCTAACCCGCCAATGCTTCTGACCGTCAATCATGGAAAGTCCCATTTCAAAGTGTCTTTTTCGACAACATATTTCCACCTACTTTCCAACAAACAAATTCCCATCAAGTTCAAACCTTTTTCAACATTTCATGCCCCTAATTATCTGGGGCAGTTCCAGACCTCTTCTTTTCCCATTCTAACAGCTACAAGAGCTTCCTCAAATGATTTTCTTAAAACAATTGAAGAAAAAGATAGAAATTTGGCGAATGAGGAAAGGCCAGTGAAATTCCTCTTCTGGGTACTTTTCTGGGCATCTGTATCTATTGGTATATTTGCTGTCTCTGGCGATGCTAGAGCTGCTGTTGATTCCATTAGAGCTTCCAGCTTTGGTTTAAAGGTTGCCACTGCTTTGAGGGGTTTTGGTTGGCCTGACGAAGCTGTTGTGTTTGCTTTGGCTACACTGCCTGTGATTGAGCTTCGTGGGGCTATTCCTGTGGGTTATTGGTTGCAGCTCAAACCTGTTTTGCTCACTGTCTTGTCTATTCTTGGGTTAGTGCCTCACATTTTTCTGCTCAATGTTAATTTTCTGAGATGATTACGTACCAGATCGTTATGTTTAGAAGTTTTCGAATTTAATTATGGAATGTTGATAAACTACCATAAGATGTTTATTTTTCCTAATCTCCAGTGGCACTTTTTAGTTTAACCATGTCATTGAACTACTGTGATCAATAGGAATTGAATAAATTTTATATGGGAGCAAGCGCTAGTCCAAGTGATAAAAACCACCCTTTTCCCTTCGGCTTAGATAGTGATGTACTTTAACAAAAATTTAGAATAATTAGAAATTTCTCGATTATAGTCTTCCAGATTGTTTGTGTATACGGGTAATGCACTCAAGCTTAATGCAAAAGCTCTCGGGTAGAACTCTAGATGACTGTGACACCCCCAATCAATGTATAAGCTCAAGATCAATGTATAATTAGAAATTTTAAAACTAATGATCCCGAATGAATGTAATTTTCCAACTCTTTGAGATGGCCTGTTTATTGAGGATAGCCAATTTTACGCATTTTCATGTTCATTTATTTTTTATTGCTGTTTTCAAATGCATGAAACGGAATGTAAAGAGACTTGTTGAGGTTTCTGGATTCTCGTATCATCTTGCTATGCAGGAAACTGAAATAAGAAGTTGAGCTGTACATGATTTTGTGAGTTGTCAGTTATTCAATTCAGTTGCATAATTGTAGGAATATGGTTCCTGTTCCTTTCATCATTCTATACTTGAAGAAGTTTGCAACGTTTCTTGCTGGGAAAAATCAGTCTGCTTCTCAGTTTCTTGAGATGTTATTCGAGAGGGCCAAGAAGAAAGCTGGTCCTGTGGAAGAATTTCAATGGCTTGGTCTAATGCTTTTTGTGGCTGTGCCATTCCCTGGAACAGGTGCTTGGACAGGAGCTATTATAGCTTCTGTACTTGATATGCCTTTCTGGTCTGGTTTCTTGGCCAATTTTGTTGGTGTTGTTTTAGCTGGTCTTCTAGTGAATTTATTGGTGAACCTTGGACTCAAGTATGCTGTTATAACTGGTGTTATACTGTTCTTTATCTCCACCTTCATGTGGAGTATCCTTCGAGGTCTCAAAAAATCTCTAAGCTCAACAAATTGAGCCGTATTATATGTGGAGAATGACTGAACAAAGTTACTTGACATGAATCTGTCAGTTTATTGATAAACATATTTCTTTTCTGTTGAGTAAGTTGGTATCACTTCCACTTAGTGCCCTTCTACTTTGGTGTGCTTGTCCAAATACTACTTTTGTACATTAAAATTACTGCCGAAAAGGTTGCACTCGCTTAAATGATCCAAAGGGGAAGAATATTTAAATAGATCATAGATGTGATTTAGTACTTGAAGACTACGTCAGATATGTTTGGTTAAGAAGAGTCTTTTAAGAGAAATGAGATAATAGCTCCAGATTTATCACCTTAAACTCTGCTGAATTCTTTAGCTTCTGCCCATCAAAGAAGAGTCCATCCTCACTTGCATTTG
Source organism: Coffea eugenioides (assembly GCF_003713205.1). Taxonomy (NCBI): domain Eukaryota; kingdom Viridiplantae; phylum Streptophyta; class Magnoliopsida; order Gentianales; family Rubiaceae; genus Coffea; species Coffea eugenioides. The sequence continues at coordinate 43,909,835 of NC_040045.1, read as the reverse complement.
ATTTTTCGAGTACCAGCATTCATTTTCTGTACGGTCTTTCTCCTTACCTGTCAATGTTTTGGCTGCTTGTTTGTACTTGTGGAACTAATCAATGGTTCCTAAGTTTGTTATTTCTCATCACTACTTTCCAGAAAACCTTGCAGCTTTATTTTAGTTTCCATTGATGGAAGGCTCCGAAGTTCAAACTACTGCATGAAAATTGAAGTGATTAAGGCTTGAACTTGTACACTCACAGATCCCTAAGACCTAGCATGTTTAACCAAATAATCGAAGTGTTATTTACAATCCCTTTGCAGTAGGACATTATCATTATGAACCACATGAGTAATAAAACCACTATGGATTGCAATACTTTGAATACATTTCTCATAAATTGGCTTTCTCGAAAATATGTAATATATCTTTATGGCGAGAAATGCAAAGATAGCTATTGATGTTGTATTTGGTTTCAGATGATATGACTCAAGAAACTATTTTTCCACACAGCTTAGAATGATTAGGTTACTAAGATTGCAATTTTGGTCTTTCACCCTTTTCTGCAGATGATATCTCTGATTCTTAGTTGTTCATATTCATTGAATCGATCTCGTCAATTTTTCCTTGACGTTGTCTCCTGTACAAGAAATGTCAAGCAAGACTTGGATTTTATAAAAGTTTTATTTCAGCATGTTTCTGAATAAGTTTGGCATTTTTATTGGACTGAATTGAGCTCCTTTTGTCATTCTCTACCTCAAGAAGTTTGCAACTTTCTTTCTGGGATAAACCAGATTCACAAAGTAATTGAACATGCAACTGGAAGTGTCATTTATGAGATCTGTAAAGTCTGCTAAATTCCCGTGACAAAACAGTCTTTATCCCATGCAACAAAATTAATGAAGTGTCGAAAATGTTTGTGATTGTGGGTCTGTTTGGTTGGAAGTAAAATGTTTTCCTTGGGAAAATATTTTCCGTGGAAGTAATTTTCCATGAAAATCATTTCCCTTTCATCATTTTCAGGTGTTTGGTTAGCTTATTGAAAATATTTTCTTACTTCATTTTTCTGGTGTTTGTTTAACTTTTGAAATATTTTCACTTTTATCTCTATCTTTACTTTCTACATATTATAACTACATACTTCTTCCCATGCAAAATAAGAAAATTTATTTCATTGTTTAACTTTAAAAAATCTTGGAAAAATGTATATATGAATAAAAAATATCTCCTTAAGCAATAAACAAATTGCTGGCCATTTAGTGTCAAATATCAATCACATGCAATGCTTATTATGACATATATCTTGCACTCTCACTGCTGAAAGTTTCTCTAGAAAAGAATGTCCCTATTATACATAATTAATTACTAGCATAGGATGAGCAGGATGAGGTTTTTTTTTTTTATTATTTTGAATATACTAGGGGGAGGGTTGGGTTGGGTTGGGTTGGGTGGTACGGGGGAGGGAGTGTAAGGGAGAGATCTTGGATTCGAGTCCTCCTGTTTATACTAAAAAAAAAAAGAACATATTACAAGATGTTTTCAGTAAGTTTGGAACATACTACAGGCGGGATGCATGCATTTCGGAAAACAACTTCAGTAAGTTTGGAAGGGAAGTTGTTTTCCATGAGATGAGTGAAAATATTTTACATAGGAAAATGTTTTCAGTAACTTTTGTGCAACCAAACACGGGAAATTAGGAAAATATTTTTTTGGAAAACATTTTCACCCGAAACAAACGGACCCTGTATGCACCTTGTTTTGTTCTTGAATTTTTGCTGCCTTTGGGGTTTTCGCTGGATGCAGCATCTAAATTGGGACCTGAACTCGTTTCCTAACATGAAAACTTTGATCGCTTAAAACCTACAGAAAAAACGATCCACATTAGGCTTTTACTACTGTCTCAAGGGCACAAAAGAATGAAATTGTGACCGAGGAATCCAAGCCCGAGAGAGATTTTGTTCCTTATTATTATTGTTATTATTTTTTTTTTTTTTTTGGGCTTGGAAGGTTTTGATCCTATTCCAGGTTGGAAAGCCTCTCACAAACCCCTTGTTAAAGGAAATACAGCCCACAAAATCCAATCGGTCCATACCGCAGATGTTAGAACAGAGAGGAACAAGCCTCAGGATCGGTGCAGCCCAAGTTATGATGATATGAAGTATTGAGGAAAGCGGACTCGGAAGAGGAGCGGGCTGGTAGTTTATGCATAAATCAGCGAAGACAATCTTTAGTCACTAGTCAGTTAAAATTTGGTCTTTTTCCAGTTTGATAAACGCCCTTCAACAAACGGGTGTGAGTGTTTTTCAAATACAATAAATTTTTTTTAAGAGTATTATAAAAGGTAATCTAAAAATTAGTCTAAATTTTTTAAAACTTTAAAAAATATCTCAAAATATATTTTAGAAACTTTTCTACTCTTAAATATTTCAAAATATAATCTAAAAATTCTGCTATAATAAAATTTTTTAAAAACATTTCAAAAAACAGCTAATTCAAAAGAGTTACGTTCTTGAAGGCCAAATAAGACCGGAAAAGAGATGTCCATCACTTCCACAGATTTCGCATTGATGGGGCAGGTTCGTTTAATTTATGGCCATAAAACAAACACCACAAAGGCCCTACTGGCTACTGCAGAGCTTCACCTGAATGAAATTCCGGTAAGATTTTACTGGTATCTAATGCCCACATGAGTCGAAGGATAACTCCATCAAGAATCAGAGCGCTGGCGGCGACTGGGTGGACCAATGGTGGATCGACAGCGCAAATGCTGTAAATGCAAGACTTGGAAAGAAGCCTGGATTTACCCATCTTTGTAATTTTTTGTTGTTTTGTCATTGTGGGCTCGAGGTATTTATTATTGATAAATCAAGGTCGGCATACATTTGGCCCCGGATACCAGTCAGAGGATGTTAACGGGGGACAAGGGGCACGGACGGTTCCGGATGATTTTGCTCATTTTTAACTGCGCGTAACTTTTTTTGTATATTGCGTAACTTTTTTTACACATCGTGTAACTTTAGAGTAAATTTTTATGGATCTCACACATAACGTGAAAATCGAGTTACAACTTGTGATTTCAGCCGCACAAATTTTTTCAGCCGCACACATGACCGTCCCTGCCCCATTTCCGTTGATGGGTCATTAAAACCTGCCTGATCTGACCCATACAAAGTACGCATGCCAACGAGGTTTAATTACCTAAGATGAGAAAAGGAAAATAAATAACAATTGAGTTGACAACAATGTGGTTCATCATGGTTTCACGTGGGAATTGGAAATGACCCCACCCCCCTCCCCTTCCCCCTCCCAAAATGAAAAAATCCCATGCCCCTGTCAATTGGCCGGCAAGACCTTCAAGTTCCACCAAGGTCTAGCATGATAGTGACAAGAAAATTGCTTGTTTGCAAAAGTAAAATTGCTGTGTTTTATGTAAATATATTTTTAAATTATTTTTTTATCTTATATATATATATATATATATATATCAAATTGATACAGTAATTTTTTAACAAAAAAATTCAGAGAAATGCAATCCAAACATGGAATGGGTTGGTTACAGGAAAATTGGTTTCTCTGAATAAATATGGATAATATAATTTTTTTTCACTGTAACCCCTGATTTACCGTCCAAAGAGGGATTTAGTTTTTTTTTTTTTATGACCAAAACTCAGTGGTTAGGATAAATATGGATTCATAAATCATAAACAGATAAATTGATGTAGAGATCTCCACATTTCACAATTCCTAGGTTGGCTTCTCCAGGACAAGAGGATTTAGGGCCTATTTGGAGCAGCGATGAGAAAAGCATGTAAATTAGTAGAATTTTTGGTTAAAGTATTTACGGAGTGCATGATCCTATTATTTGAGTGTATGCTAGCATAAGTACTTTTTTCTATTTGGTAACATGTAATTTTGAATTTTTAAAAAATATTTATCTCTTCATTTAGTTCAAATTATTAAAGTTAATTTTTATTTGTTGAAAAACAAAAGTTGTTCTTAAAATGCCAATTTTGACCTTGAGATAATAGCCAAAAGCTCTACTCATAAATTAAAAAAATTGCTCACGAAAAATATTTAAGTTCTTTATCCTCTAAAAGCACCCTAAGAGCAAAATTATCACAATTTCAAATAGACCCTAAAATAGTTTGTTGGCTTGCTTTTTTGTCTCATTTTTTTTTTTTTGAAACATTACTAGTTTATAGCCAATGCTGCTGGCTATTATTCAACAAATTTCGGGTATCTTGAACGGGAACCAAAAAAAAAAAGAATAGAAGAAAAAGGCCGACAGTGTTTGGAAGATAGGCAAATTCTCAAAGTGACGATGAGGGGTATCTTTAGACCTGTGCCAACCCATATCAAAACCAAGAAATGAGTATTCAAAAGTGTAAAATTAGGAGTAATCCTACTCGCTAATGATAATATTGATTTTTTTTTTTCACTAATAAATACTTACATGGCAAATGTAACTGATTTTTAGTATTGCCGAATATCACGCTATAGGGTGGGAGTCTAAAACTTTTGATGATGTAAGGGGTGTCTTTTTTCCCCCAGGAATATTGTACTGAAAAATTCTCTCAATGGAGTTATTTAATGGAATATTTATCATCTTTCTACCAAAAAAAAAAAAAAAAGAACTTTCCATATTAAACCATAAAAAACATAAAACAAAACAAAATAGACTCATTTCACTTGCAACTTGCAAATTGCCACCCATTTCACTTGCGAGTTGGGAATGTGGAGCCTCATGGCATAGGTTGCTGACTGCTTAAATTAAATGTGCTTCTGACAAATCGGCGTGGCACGCACGTGGGACAATGGCCCCATGAGAGTGATCCTACACTTGTCACTTGTGATCTGTCGAACTACTGCTAATTAAAAAAAAAGGAGCGATTCACAACTGACTACCAGACAAAAGCCCAATTTCTGAGTAGTCAGAAAAACCCCAGTCCAAATACCGGGAGGACCCATCTCTCTAATTCGCTGCATTGGGCAGTCACGTACGTTCATGAATTTGAGGTCATCGGCTCAATCAACCCCAGTTCCCAACCTTATCTTTTATCTTCTCTCTTCATCTTCGGTCTTCTTTCCCCCTCCTCTTCTCACCATATGATCAGAGAAATCTGAATCCCCTGGAAAGCAGAGCTCAACAACAACTCACAAAAAGACCTGTGAAACAGAGAGTTGTGGCCTTTGTGTTGTGGGGCAGCTTTTGGACTCCTCCGTGCACTACCCGCCACGTTGATCTACGGATCACCATCAATGGGCCTTTCGCTGGGCCCTTGGGCTTCAGAGGTTCCCCAGCGTACGTCTCCTTTAATTGCGTGGCATGTTTGACGTGACCGCTGTTCTCGACACGTGCATGTCAGATGTGATTCTTCCCAACGTGGCACTTTTCTATTTGTCATCTTATAAGACGAAGCAGACTTTCAACACCCCGCCCCTTCTTTTTTGTTATTTTTTTATTTGCATCCACCAATCGGTCTCTTCTGCCCGGTGGACCGAGTCTGAGTACTAGCGCCTCGGCCAACAGCCGAAGGGTCTTTGCCCGCCACAAAGCCCGTTTTTTTTTTAATGGATCTGTGGCATCAGAGGTCAAGAGTTGTCATTTAGAGGCGGGAACCACTCCCTCTCTTGCTCTCTCTCTCTCTCTGATCACGTTGGTCCCCCTACATAAATTAGAATTGGAATTAGTCTAGAAATTGTCAAAAAATGGACAGAAAAAAAATAAATAATGCCTCATTTAAAGTTGCAGTGACTTATTAGGAAGACGCGAGTGCTTTTAATATAAGCAATTTTAAATTATCAAAAAAATGAGTTTCTTAATTATAAAAACATCCTAAAAATGCTTTTTGTTTTTTTAATGTATAATTAATTCCGTCTAAGTCTACCCTTTTCTTGCCTCCACGTCTCAACAATCTTGATCATTTTTCTTTAGCTTTTTTCACTGGACTAGGAGGATTAATTTGATATAATATTTTTAATTTTTAACTTTAATTATCCCTTAAAGTCATATATATTATCCAAGTACCCAATTGAAAGCTCAACTAGAAACGTTAGATGCATAATTCAAAGAGAAGAAGAAAAAAAAAAAAGGAAGAAACTGCACCGAGATTCCATCTTACTCGAGGTTGATTTATTGAGCAACGAGGATGTAACTTTTGAGACACTTTTCCACAACGTTGATTTCGGGAACGGGCAAATAAAATTTTTCCCCCCCTCCAACGGCAACAGAGAGGGTAGAATGTAGATGTAGTTGACTTTACGTGCAATTAGTACAATCATTATACTCTTTACGTGAGTGAATTGATGTATATTCACATAATTTTATTGTATTTTATGATTAATGTACACCCACTCACGTAACTTTTATTGTATTTCATGAAAAGTAACAAAGTAATGTAAGTGTGTACCAAATTATAAAAGAATTATAACAATCGTACTGATTGCATATAAAACCAACCATAACCATAGTACATTTTATAATTGCAATTTAATCTGTAATTGCTACAATTTCACCACGTTAATCTCGCCGGTGCATTTTTATTTTTATTTTTATTTTTATTTTAGTGCAAACAATGAACAAGCTCCTACTTTAGGGATTCAGCAATTTGGCATGCGTTCATCTGTTACTTCAAAGTTACGTGCTAGGTGATGCATTGACCATCGATTACTAAAAAAATGAATAGGTTAATTACGAGATTAGATTCTAATATTTGTATAATCAACCAATGATTACCGGAATTCCACGTGTAAGCCCAATACAATAGCAAGATATTTCATTTCAAGACCTTAATTCAACTTAGAAACATTTTAAGAATGACCCGTGTGACACGTTAGGGGCATTTTATTGCAGAGTTTGAGAGACGAAAATGTCAGCATCCATTAAAGGGACGTAGTTAGCCAAAAAAGTCATTTGCCTATTGAAGAACATGTTGAATTGAACCGTTCAAAGAATTTGACTTTTTGGCTTTCCTACCCTCCCTTCCCTTTTCTTCCTCCTCCTTTCGGTTTCGCTGTTTTGTCATGGTGCCACATTACTTTGTCGCTTCTTCTAGAATCTTTGCGAGTTCATTCGCTGCAATTTCACCATAACCAAGTTCTTATATTACTACTATATGGGATTGCACCGGTTCAAGATCACTACATTCCCGAGTTCCACAGGTGTCTGAATGTATAGGAGATCTTTCTTTTTTACGTAACGACATATTTAACCTAACCTAACATACTCCTATTCCTAAGGGAGGAAAATCTATTCTATAGGGTGGCCCAATTGAGTTGGAGAAACCTGATGGGGACTGAACCACCATCAGACCAGACGGATGCATCACACACCCATATGAATTTAGAACGAACCTCTTATAGATGCACATTGATGAGAGACAAGATTTGAACCTTGATCTCTCACTCCCACAACTAATATAATGATCAACTCCTCTAAAGAGAATTGGTTGAATGTATAAGAGATTATTTGAAAATTTTTTGTCAAAAATAAAAAAAAATGCTCGAAGATTATGTTTATGACGAACAAAATAGAGAATTTCTCCCGAATAATTTCCCATCCTAAACAATCGTTACACAAGGAGCAAAGGTGTGCCATGAATTAAACCGTCTCTAGCAAGGAGACCAAGTTCCTTGCCGGCGAGGTCCAGATCAAAGTTTCTACATCAGGAGTGGTGGTGAATTACCAGGCACTCTCTCTAAATTGGGTTGCAAATTGCTCCATATATTTAGGAGCGTAAAAGGGAAATCAGACTAAAAAGCTCATGCATGGTTAATGGGACGTGCTGTAGGGCAGATGCCTTTGATTTTGATCAGTTTTAAATCCGTCCTAGACAGAGTGACTCATCATTATTCACTTTAACCTAATGCGCCGAACAAGTGATCCGATCCAAGGATGAAAGTTCGCAACAAAACTAACAAAAGCTGATGGTTTTTCTTCTATTCTATCTCAAGTCGGTCTAAAATTTATTATGCTGAACTGAAATGAGCAAATGTCATGATTTTCACCAACTAAACAAAAGCCAACCACAAGATGCTGAAAATGTCAGTATCCGGGGCCTGATATGACTCCTAAATCTTCTCTATATTTACAGCAAGATATAGAACCGGGACATCCAAGATAAGTCAGTATGCCCAGAACCAAGTGGATTGATCTTCAACCGAAAATCCCAGATTGCCTGAATTGCATTGCAGATCATTGTAGCATTCGTATTCAAGTTTGGGTGGAAAGCCTGTTGGCTGAAGGAGGCTTCTGCTCAGGCTATCATCCTCATCTTGAGAGAAATCTGACAATTCTGGTTCAAAAACATGTGAGGAATCATCAGGGACCATCAAGGAAGAATGGTTTCCATCAGTACAATGTGAGCTGTCTGAGTCAAAAACATCACTTTTGGCTGAACTTGCATCTTCCTGCTTAACACTAACTGGCATTTCGGGTACGTTAGGAGAAAGAGTAATAGGATTTGCCTTCTGGGGTTCAGCATTCAATGGACTGATAGTACTGGAATCCAAAGGCTCTGATTTAGCCTTTCCTCTCTCTCTTTGGACCAACTTTTCAGCGAGTGAATGAACCTATAGGAAAAAACAAAATAGTAATATTTTAGCAAAAAACCAACCAAATTGGACAACTTTAATTAATGTCTATGACAAATATAAACCAGAAAAATACCTCATTTTTCAAACTCTCATTCTCTTTGAATAGGGTATCATAATCAGCTCTGAGTTTATCATAACTTGATTTGAGACAATCATATTCTTTCTCCAGCTGTTTAGTCTTGTACCGGGCTCTTCGGTTCTGGAACCAAATGGCAACTTGCCTAGGCTGCAAGCTAAGATCTTTAGCAAGTTGGACTTTTCTCTCAGGATCGAGCTTGTTTTCCAACTCAAAACTTCTTTCAAGAAATTGAACTTGCTCTGCCGTCAGTCGCCTTTTCTTTTCTGGTTGGTGAAAGCAATTGTCGTAACTCTCGCTGCCATCATCTCCTTTGTCACGCTGTGCGAAGAATGTTTTCTCTCTTGTGTTTTCTCCTCGAGCATCACCGAAATTAACCATGGATGTAGAACCTGAAACAGAGTAGGATAATCGAAACTCACTCCAATTTTCAAGAGACACAAAGAATTGTTATTAACGTCACATTGAAATTAGAATCCAAGTCCATTGTTCTCTGCATTGGGCTAAGCAAAATAATAGCACAACTATGGATAAATTGCAGGATTTCACAACCACAATCCAACTTTAGGACAACATAATGAGGTTAAAAGAGATTAATAAATGAGAACCATGGGATAACAAGCTGGCTGAGGAAATCTTCAGAAACTCTCACTTGGTTCAACAATTTGCCATGCCAAACTACACTACTGTTTGATTTTCAGAATAGTATCTACAAGACAGTACAAAATCAAGAGATGCAAATAATTCATCATAGGCAAAAAAGTTAGTTACTCGTATGAACGAACTGTAAAAAAATGTGATCGTTAGCTAAAAAACTAGGAAAAGAAAGAGAATCACATGGACTACAATGCTCAGTAAAATTCTTGAAATTTTAAAGAATTCGACATACCATTTGATCAAAGCTTTAGAAAAATTCAAAGAAAGTACAGAGCAGAATAACGAAAAGAAAAAGCAAAATATTTTTTTAGCCCAAGACCAGCATAAAACAAGACACCATAAACCAACATGCTAAAGCAAGCAAGAAAAAAGGGACTCAGTATGAATACCATGAAAAGGAGGAGGAGAAGAGTTAGAAATCCAGAGAGAATCAAGAGCTTCATGAGAAGAACAGGGCAGCCTTTCGTTTTGCAGCAAAACACTACTGGTACCGGTAATATTTCCACCACAGCCCTCCATAGCTTACAGGAGTATTTTATCCTATGAGTTACTATGACTTTGAAAGAATAGTTACAGCCGAGAGTTTTTGATCAATGGGGCAAAACTTCAAGGAGGCAGGAGAATAGGCCAAAAATAAAGGGACTGACGAGAAATGGGATTTAAGCAAAGTTTTGAATTAAAGCTTATGGCGAAAGAAAGTAGTGGCGAGGACGATAGTAGTAGTAATATCCTCAAAAGTACGAGACTGGCGAGAGCTTAAACACATCATTTCAACTTTCAAGTCGGTCTTTGGCAGGTGAAAGGAAAGACTAGAGGCGACTGAGGAGGAAGGTCTCGTAGGCACTAACTAGGTAGGGGACCTAGGAAAGGGGTTGCTTCTGTATAGACTATAGAGGGAAGAAATCTATGCAATCAGAGAAGGAACAGAGAAAGAGAGGGGCTCTTGTATGGGAACTGGGAAGGAGAGGTTGATGGAAGAGCTTATAAGCAACTACCAGTATCAGGAAGCTTACTCCAAAGAAAGGAAGGCAAGAGGCCTTTTCTTCTGTGGTTGGAAGAGCGACTAGTTTTAAGTTGCTTTGAAGCCCCTTGTTCATAAATTTAAGTAGGAGAGTGATTTTTACACTCCCCAAAAATCTTCTTGCACTCCCCTGTTATTCTATATGTTTGAAACCCATGGGCTAGCCCGGTTGGTCGGGGATTTACTCGGAAGTTGCCTCAGCTGTCAATAGCAAGTCTCAATCTTCACTGATAAATTGGACATACTTAGTAATATGATGATTATTGTTACCCTCTTGAGTACTGAATAGAAATTCAGAGAAATTTTTTGAAATTAATTTTTAGCATTTCTTTGATGTGATGTGATACACATGAAATTTTTTTTTTAAACAAAGAAAATCTAAAAATATGTTGATAATATAAGCAAATAAAAAAAATTAGCAAATAATTTCTATCCAAACAAACTCATTTATGATTTGTAGTTTGGTTTCTTAATAATGAAATTGAATATTGTGAGAACTACTTGACTCCGAAGCTGTCCTCTTAAATAGAAGAATACGAAAGTAACGAATTTTTCATGGAAAGGAAGAGGCAAAAAAGAAGTGCTTATTTATAATTTTACGTTAGACATTTATTGTTCTGAATGTGCCAATTCAAAAGGTTACAGTAATTTGAAAACCTCTCTTTCTTAAGATGAGAAAAGCTTGGTGAGAACTGGGAGTCTGACCCTCGTTTAATGAAATAAAAAAAGATAAGGCTATCAATCAGAAAGATTTTTTTTTTTTTTTTTTTTGTGGTTCTTAAGCTCGAGTCTGATTAGAAGCGCCTTGTTTGGATTGTCGGTTTCCGTAGAACAATTACATCGTTTTTCGTGATCATATTTCTTTATTATCTTTTTTCCTTGCATACATCAAATCGTTACAGTAATTTTTCCATGAAAAATCACGAAAAATGCAATCTAAACACAACTTCAATACAAGTTTCGCGTCAGGTCAGATCTGCTCATTGGACATGTACGTTTTATTCCAATCTAATATTCAAATCTAAATTCTGCCCAACCCTATTACACAAGAGGATCAACGAGTTTTTGTCTAATCGACTAGGCTATACTAGGGCTAGTTCGGCTCCATTGTTTGTCCTAAAAAAAAAAAGAACAAATCTCAAGCATTTGATCATTTTCAGATCCTCACAGCCTAAGACCCTAATTGTAAACCAAATTATATTGAGGTAAACGGCATTATACTTTCTTAACATTTGGTCCCAAAATCACTTTGTCCGGTAACGTTGATCTCTAAGTACTTTATTTTATTGACGGTCAAAGTTAATGGAAAGATGAAAGGATAAAAATGCCTTTATATTAGTAGTTATTGGGAATGATATCCAGTTTTTGCATTTTCTTCAAAAAATGACCACATAAATGTTAGAGAAAAATACGTTGCATCTCATGTGATTAAAAAAAAAAGAGAGAATTGAAAAGAACAATTAATATTAAGGTCCACATATCTACCTCACTTCAATAGTTGAAAATTTTATATGCTTTAGGAGTTTGTAGAAAAAATAATTAATTTTTGTGTAGAAGCATTTCAATAAGTATCACAGCGAAAAATTGTACCAAAATATAAATTAACCAATATTTAGGACTTTTTTTTTTATATCTAGCCATTGATTTGTTAAAAAAAAAAATGACATAGCAACACACATAGAGCATTTGGGTCTTTTTTTAAAGTCCTTATTTATAAGAAGAAGGGATTCATTAGGACAAGAGTAATTTTGCTTAAAAATTTTAAGGATCAAATGTTACCTATAACCGATAGAACGAGGCATAGTGATTTTGGGACCAAACGTCAAGAGGTTTATTGCCATTTATCCAATTGGTCGTCAGAGCATTAGTTTTTTGGTGTATCAAAACATGTTACAAGTTTTATCTTCTCTTTTAAGAACTTCAAACGAAAAATTGACTAAACATATATTATTGTTGCAACGGGTATCAAGTTGATTGACTAAAGGCTTTGCTTCCCACAAAAAAAAAACAGAGAGAAAAAGGCTCAAACTTTTTTGATTTCACAAACATAATAATGAGTTGGTACACTGGCAATGTAGCTGCGTGTGGAACGACTTTTAGCCTTTGCTGAGGGGACTCTCAGGCATGGAAATCCCAGAAACAGGGATGGGTGTGGTGAGTGATTAAAAGGGAGTGCCATTTAAGGAAAGGGATTTTCTTCTGCTGATCCACCACTCAACCTTTCCTTTTTTTTTTTTTTTTCCCCTTAGTGGAACTTATTAGATCACATCAGTCTTCAAGAGGATTTGGAATTGAGTGTCTCAATTAACTACAGCAGCCATGAGAGAGATAAGCCTCCTTTGTTTCATAATCACCTCTGCAAGAAAGAAGAAGCATAATGAAACGTTTCTATAATTTCAGTTTGATTGATGCGTGTCAATGGAAGTTAGTTCCTAATGCACTTTCCTCATCTTCTTTTTACTAATCGGTTTACAAGTCATTGCATTATCTTTTGTCCTTACATTAACTCGTGTAAGAAAAAATACAACTGGCTTTGTTGCATATTTATTGATTGTGCCACCCTTTGAATGAATAATGTGTTGTTAAAATTTCAAAATATTACTACGAAACGTAATTCAAGCTGAACTATTATACCATAAATTATGAGCATGCTGTACCACTTGGACAGACCTTAATTAAGCGCAGGGGAATTGGAGGTCGCCAATATTATAGTTACCAATTTTAGGCAAAATTTGGGATGGTTTTACACTTGTACGATGCCAGACTTGTGGGTCAAAGTAAACTGGAGGTGCGTGTACCGTACTTAAGAGGCTTCAAGACCTTCTTTTGACAAGGGCTTCAAGGCCTCAAGTGGAGGTGGATATATTGCAGGAAGAAAAGATCCTCATTCAAGTTTATAAATTTTTTTGGGATAATTTCAGAAACCTCCCCCCAAAGTTTTTATTAATTATAGATAGCTCCCCTCAAGTATTCAAAATTACACTTACTGTCCTTACTTTTACTATTTAGGTAACCATTTAGGCCCAATAACCTAGATTCTTTTTCAATAATCCTAAACTACCCTTCTATTAAAATTGTGAAAACAAAAAGGAAAAAATAATTTAGTCACCACCTTCCACATATACACTTTTGCAACTAATCAAGCATTCCCAACTCAATCCATCCCTACACTATGGCAGAATCCCAAATTCACTCCAACTCAGTCCCCAAAATTTGGGCAGTCACAAAATTCCCAACCTCAACTCAAATGCTTTCAGTGCAAATCAATTGCAACGGTCACCTCAAATACCCAATGTTTCTACAATTCATCCATTTCATTCCTTATCCAAAATTAACCAATCTCAAATTCCAAACTGTGATCTCATTGGCTGTCATTTTGCCAAACATAAAACAATATCCTAGCCTACGATCCCAATACCAAAAAGCAATAATGCTTTTACATAGCAAAGCATATAATTTAGTAATACTCCATCAACATCTAGGGATCTAGACCAACTTCGATATCCATAGCAAACTACTATCAACTATTGCAAATCAATTAAAGAAACCCAAATGCAGCTATTAATATGCAAGAAAATTTATCTTTATAGAAGGCAAAATTGCATGCCCCTCATCTAGACCTCTTCCCTTTCCAACCATCAATTTTTTTTTTTTTAAAAAAAAATATCTATCACTAGTATCCTCTTCGTCTATAACTATTTTGATAGAGATATCTACTCACCTCAATTTATTATTTGGCAATTTCAAGTCATTAGCATCAGCAAAACATAAGAAAAGTTGAAAAATCGAAAGGTTCTAATTACTAAGAATGAGAGAGGCGGACATTGCTGTCATTATAGTTGGTGAGAACAGGTTATGGGAAGAAGGAGAAAAAAGATATTTTGAGATATACCTGGTTTTGTTGGGATTGTAAGTTATTTGAGATATTTTTACCGTAGCATTTTTTGTGATGTGATGTATGTAAGATAAAAAGATAATTGGGTAGATAAAAAAGTGTATTGAAAATTGTAATGATGATTTAAGCAAATATATTTAAAAAAATAATCAGCTGTCCAAACAAACCCAGGACTCAAGGAGGATGGGAGAAATAAATAACTATAAGTAGTTGGTGAATTTGTGGCAAGATGGGTATTAGGGACAATTTTTTTTTCGTTTCACCATTTTGTTTAATCACATGGTATAGATTATCTATTTAATGAAAGAGATTCTTGTCATTTCACTGCATTCAGGGAGGTTGGTGTAATTTTCTAAATCTGAGGGGAGCTATGTGAAAATGTCAGTAACCTCAGGGAGGTTTCTGAAATCATCCCTTTTTTTTTGACAACCCCAACTCCTTTATTGATTTTTTCCTCTTCTTTTTGCTTTTTGTTTGTGGTGAATGAGCCCACTGCTTTTCCCTGATCAGTTTTGATTACATTCTCTTGCTTTACGATGGGCGAAAAGTTGGTATAAATAAATTGGCCCATTGCCGGCAAATTTTAGGCTACGTGATAAAAATCTTGGAGTCATTGCCTGAATATAGTCGGTCTGCTTCGCAGATTATGGTAGGAAAGCAGGTGCAATCCCTGCAGGGAAGTTTGTGTTGACTGATGCAAAGTCCACCGGCTTTCAACAAAAGAAACCAAAGTAGTATCTTTCGCCATTACTCCTGTGCATTGATTGAACACCAAATAAAAGGAAAAGCAGAAAAGAAACTGTATAAAGTAAATCAAATCCATGCACAAAAAAAAGTGTTAGAAATTTAGAAGTATGAATGAATAGACCTGCGAAAATTGGAAGTCTCCTTGCCCACAGGTAGACAAATCTTTTCGAGTGTGCAATTGAAAGAAAGAACAATCGAGGGCCATGAGGGGTTCAGCCAATTTCAGAGCGCTCTCTAAACATGTGCACTCATCATTCATAATTGTTATATATTATTGATTACTAAAAATAACATTAACCACGCCACCAAGAAGGGTATTAAGTCTCTCATTGTGCTGTAGGTGAGAGAGAGTTCAAATTGCATCTGTAGCGAAAAAAATTCAAGAATGATGCCAAAGCATCCATTTGATCTAATAAGTTCCGTGTACCTGTTAACTCTTAATACAAATCTCTTTAGACTCTCCCTCTCCTCTAGTTTATGATATAATAGGTTATACAATTGTTATCGTCTCCGAAAAAAAATACTAAAAATAACACACCAAAACAAAATCCTAAAATTTGAACTCTCTCTCCTCTAGTTTATGATATAATAGGTTATACAATTGTTATCGTCTCCGAAAAAAAATACTAAAAATAACACACCAAAACAAAATCCTAAAATTTGAACTGCGGGCGCAATCAAAGTGGCATGAACTTATATTAGACCGCTACATATGAATAGCTTTATGAGTTTGTTTGAATATCCATTAATCACTCATTCAACTCATTTATTTGTATCATAAATACATTTTTTAAGGCTTTTTAAACACGTTTTTGCACCACCTTTCTTATTTATTCAAGTACTTCTACACACATATAATAGAGAAAATTTCTCCCAAATAATTAAATAGAGAAAATTTCCCAAATAATAAAAATAATTTTTATTTTTAAGGGTTTGTTTGGTTATCAAGATTTACTATCTGCCTGTAATATAAATATAATATTTTTATCTCGTTTACATCACATTATAAATCATAAAAGTACTTGTTCTTAGTGATATTTTTTTCAAATAATTTTCCCATCCAAGTGAAGCCAATTGTTTTGAAATGTAGTACGATAGTACAAATACGAGAAAACGAGAGATTTCATATTGGGTTTGGGTTAGGTAGGTAACTTGGAAATGTGGCATGTAGTACAAACATGAGAAAATGAGGATCAGATTCCCTTTTGGGGTTTGGGTAGGTAACTTGGAAATGGGATTGAAAGAGAAATGTCATAGACATATAACATAACATAACATAACATAACAAGGGGGCGGAGGAAAGGAAAGAGAAAGAAGAAAGAAAACAAAAGCAACAAGTCCAATCAGTCGCAATCAATAGGGAGCTCAGGACTTTAGGGAGGCTCGATGAGTCACCACCTCCCACCCCATCTCTGCCTTCGCTCTCTTCTTTTTCAGTTTTCTGCTTTGCTTTGGTACGCTGCGCCCATTTTGTCCTCTTATACATAGGGTCCCCCGCTTTTCAACAATATCAAAGACCGAAAAAAAAAAATGCGTTTATCTAATCTGCTGCGTCCATATGTTTTTCTTTTCCACGGTAGGGTACCCCACCACCCCCCTCCTGACAAATCAGATGATCCGCCACTTCATTTCTTTCATTCGCATATGAGCCCTTGTAAATTGTATGTATTGCTAATTTAGCACAACCATAGGCAGAAATCAAAATTTTCCCATTATATCAACACAGACTCATCATTAATTTTCATTTCTTTCACTTCATAGAGAGTAAAAAATGGTTGCCTCAGAAAATTCTCTACAACTCATGATGCGATTCAATGCATCAATGTAAATTTCCAATTGTGTGGGAAAACAAAAATAAAGGACCAACATTTTTCTTCATTTCCTTCGCTTCTTCTTCTTCTTCTTCATTTTTTTGGGCGGTAACTGGTAACGGGTAAGACAGCAATATCCACCTGGGTTTCTTCTGCCCACGGCCATGGCAACAACATTAAAGCCGTATATTCCATTTATGGGGCTCCAGGCATGGGAAACATGCTAGTATATTATTCCATTAGCATGTGATCTGAAAACTTGCAGCTGTATATTTGTATCCCATTGGGGGATTGGATTCCCATTCCCATTCCCCTTCCCCATTTGTTCTGGGCTATGGCTAGACAGACCTGGAGAAAGAAAAGTGAACCCAATTGATGAAAGGCTTAACTCGGCCGAGCCCGCGTGCTCCTGTCTGGCATCTATGCCCAAAGCCTCAACTCCTCCAAATGTTGCATGGACTTAGTTATATGCAGCCTGAGCCTGCGCTGGCCTCTGTTGGGGGCACAAACTTTTAGGAGGATCGCAGT
Organism: Coffea eugenioides; assembly: GCF_003713205.1. Lineage (NCBI taxonomy): Eukaryota > Viridiplantae > Streptophyta > Magnoliopsida > Gentianales > Rubiaceae > Coffea > Coffea eugenioides. The sequence continues at coordinate 43,892,532 of NC_040045.1, read as the reverse complement.
CTGATTCTTCTACATTGGTAATTGAATTTGGTACCTGCTGGGACTGTGCAGACATTTATTTATTTATTTATTTATTTTTGTCTGCAGACAATTGTAGTAGTAATTTGTTATTATGAATCTTAGAAAATGTTCTTGGCCTGTGATATTAAAATGTGAGATGCGTTATACTTGTGACATAAGTAGTATAATGCTGCTGAAGTTGCACTTCCAAAATGTTTGTCGGTGCAAATCAGAGGACGTGACGTGACTTACCCGACCTTATGCCTAGAGCTGTTAAGTCAATCGAGTAGTTCGAAAGCTCGTTAGAGCTCGACTCGTTAAGGCTCGAGCTCGGCTCGTTAATTTTGGTTAACGAGTCGAGTTCGAGCTCGAAACATGCTCGTTTGATACTCGAGTAGCTCGTTAATGAATGACATATTTGTCATTTTAGAAATCAAAATTATAAAAATTAAAAATTATAGGTTTTTATTAAGGTTAATTTGCACGAACTCGAGCTCGACTCGTTTGTGATAAACGAGTCAAGCTCGAGCTCGAGCTCGAGCCACATGTACATTTAACGAGCCGAGTTCGAATACATTTTAAAGCTCGTTTTCCTAACGAGCTCGAGTAGAGCTCGGCTCGAATTAAACTCGAGTCGAGCTCGGCAGCCAAATATTCGGCTCGACTCGGCTAGATTAACAGCTCTACTTATGCCCTTTGAAATAGAGGGTATTAGGGGGGAAAATGGATTCACATATCCGTATCCTTTTCGATAGTCTAATGGTTTTCCGATTGCATATTATTACTAGAATTCTTTGTCATAGTCGTGCTATAGTGGGACAGTTAAAAATAATTAAGTTCTAATCATGCTGCTGATGTGAAAGTTAAGTTAATACTCCTTGTGTTGTTGGTGAGTAATCAATAAGTATTTCGCAACTGACTTATAGTTTAGTTTCGAGCAGAAATCATTCAAACATTTTCGTACTGGAAAATGAGAAAGAAAAAGTTTTACGGTGGGAACGTTCACTAATTAACGTAGCCACATAAATCTCCATCTTTTTTTTTTTTTTGGGAAAAAAAATGACCAGTACCAAGTGGAACTGTCGCCCTCTATACCGTGTGATTCTTTGTTTTGAAGTTTCTGGGAGATCTTTGAATGCATAATATTTCAAGATGATGCAGCTATTGTTGAAGCCATTTATTCGTGTTAAGAGTATTTACCACCCCAATCAATCAATTATTTTATGCTTTGTATTTATTACAGGAATGGAGACTAAATTCACCCTCTTTTTGAAAGAAAATTATTGAGCACTGGCCCGATACAGTCAGTCCATCTAGAGTAGATACCGTATTAAACCCACTTTCACCATTTGCCCATTCGACCCAATAGTTTTTTGCTGTGGGATCTCATTAGCAATTAGGCCTTGCTGTATGGAGCTGGATAAAGTGGTCAGCGGATTACAAAATAATGGGCCTCATCGAGCGTGGCCCTAAAAGCCCTAGGCTTAGGTGCGATGCATTGATTTGTTTCATGTAAATATATATATTTTTTAGTAAGTGGGAGATTTTGAACTCAATATCTGCTAGTTATAATTTCTCCCATCTTACCATTTAATCCAACCCTCTTCCCAGTTTTTTTCCATGTATCTTAGGTGTGACAAATTAAATTTTTCCACGTATCTCAAAATGCAATTTCTACTGTGAATTTATGATTTTTTTAATTGTATTTTAACAGGTCAGAGTAATTTGTGGTTGGATATTTGTATGTAAATGTCAAAGTCGAGATTCATTAGACTTTTGTTTAACAAAAGAAAGAAAGAAAGAAAGATTGGAACACTCCTTTACCTTTCTTCTTGGGCAGGGATCAGTAGTAGTTCGGCCTCTTTTTGATGAGTACATCAACGTTACTATACTGTTATCACATCGAAATACATTTTTTGCACTTTCCTTGACCAAATCACATAACACGTTTCGTACAGTCGAATTACTGCCACATTTTGTACTGGATTAGACCTCTTTTAAGACGAGTGCATCAACGTCAATACGAAGTCGAATACACTTTGAACTCTTCTAGGCCAAACTATTGGAATCCTTAATTGTAGTGGATGGATTGTTTTCATTGTCAATGATGATCATGTGTTTCACGGGTTGGATTCGTACACGACAGTGACCCAAAGCCCAAAGGGCTTTGCCTAACTAAATATCACTCACTTTAATTGTTTCACTAGGATCACAGTTTCTTGGTCAACTGTCCGCTCTACAAGGCTGGCATTAGGTCCTCTCTAATATATATATATATATATATTTTTAAAGATATAGACACAAGTTTTAAATCTTGTACAGCTTAGGTATAATTGAGAAAATATTTGTTAAATCAACTTGAAAAGGAATTTGAGGATTATGCCGGAAGGAATAAGCAAAATACTACACAGTGCTATAAATTCAGTCTGTTTACGTGGGTGCGCTCTTGCATTGACATTTTTGCGTTGAAGTGACATGTCAAAAGGAACTTCTTGGTTTGACCAGACCCTAATGATGATAATGGCTTACTAATTAGAACCTTTATTCTGAACTCCCACTGCCTTATTGGATCGGGCATTGAAACTTCTAATTTAACTCGGATAAACTAAGAAGCTGACTCTAAAATGAAACTTTTTTTTTTGTTTATTGAAAATTAAGAAGTTTATTTCTTTTAAATTTAGTGAATCCTGTAGTTCGAGCGCATGAAAATCAATTTTAATAATTTAGTGTTCCAACAAGTTGTAAAGCTAGAAGCTCCACGTAGCAGTTTGTTGATCATTTCTACCTAATCTTGTGATTAAAAAAAAAAAAACATTGAATTGAAGTCTTGATTCTTGGATATGAACCGCGCATCCAATAAAAATCTTAGTCCACTTTCTAAACAATGCTTATATTTATTATTATTCCATATAATAAATAATAAGAAGTGTTTTTATCTTCCATACTTCTGGCCGGGTCAACAAACCTCAGCTATGGCCTGCCTTTAAAAAAAAAATATGTATATCCTGATTGCCTATATTCATATAGGTGGTGCGTTATCGGGATCTCTCCTTTCTTTTCCTTGGAAGTAAAATATTCCACAAAGCTCATCAAGAATCCATTGAAAGACCTTCATTACCCAACTCTGACGTCAAAGATCATAGGTTAATAACTATGTTCACGTGTTGAAATCGAATTGGGAGATACACATGACATGAATCAGTTCATTTGTTTCTGGACCCAGAAATTGGACAGGTATTCTAAAACAAATTAATAATCAATCAGAAATTTTGCTAACAAGTCATTGCATGGTAAGGGTGATCCCTTCCCTTCCCGCTAACATCTGGCACCCAAATCTCTTTCCCACATTTACCAGAAACCATTGGCAAATGCGTTGGTGCTTTGTGTGCTAAGCAGCGATCGATTAGGAGTGATCAAGAGTTTGGTAAAAGGTTACTTTTAACGTTTGGTTTTAGGTAAATCACATTTTCCGAGTATCCACATAATTTTTGACAGTTCATGATTGGAAATGACAGACAAAAATCGTGGCACTATTTCGAGTTAGTGTGACAGGTTAAAAGAGTGATGATCAGCACGAACCAATCGCTAAGCTTCACCTTCCACTTTCGGTTCTACTTCAATTCTTGATGAAGTACTACTAATGACGAATGATACAAAATACAAATTATACCATGAAACTCTCAACAAACATATTGCCAATTCTGATAAATTGTCCAAGTACTTGAGGGTGAAGAATCGACAACTTCAAAATACTATACCACTTTAACCACCCCCATAGCCTCTCTCTCTCTTCTTTTTTCTTCCTCTTTTGACATGATGACAGTTTTAAGGTAAAATCATCATCCTTAGCTTTAATAAGCACTTAGTATCCGATCAAAAGGGACGAGGCGTGTACTTTTGCCTGATGGTCAAGCGGACAATCATAAAAGCATTAACAAAGTAGTTTCTGGAGAGTTGGATTTTCTTTCTTTTTTTTTACAGTGATAAGCATTGTGACCCAAATACTACAATAATTTGATATTGGACAATTTTAGAACAGTGAATAGTATTTGGTATGGATTCATTGCATCTGTTGTCATTCAAGAGCATGCACTTAGAAGAATTCTGTCAGATTAGACGTCCGACGTCCAGTCGGCTTAGTTGTCTCTTCACAGGACTTTGCTTCCAAGAATTCTTGACTTAGGAAACCAATAAAAATGACAAAATACATGTGGCGGTGTAGAAAAATACTCACTTGTTTAGTATTGATTCAGAGGGGAATAAGCTTCCAAAAAATGTACTATAAGATAACGGTCATGATTGGATATCAAAATTAATGAGAAGAATACCTGTTGTTTGGTAAGCTCTTATGGGAATCATTTGATTCTCTCTTTGTTCCCTTTTAGCAATAAATTCTGAACCATATATTATATATGAACCCTTTTTCGAAAGAACTGGTTTGGAATTTGGTTGGCATTGGTTTAACTTGCTTTATCTTGATTGCATGTAGTGTTTTACTTCCAAGAACTGAATTTGTGCATGCATTTCGATGCTAAGGACCACTTTGAGCATCATCACTTGGATACTTTTTTGGAAACCTAGATAAGTTGATATCTTTAGAGTCTAGAACTTTAGCTAAAATAAAGCTTCCCCTTTATAGCAGAATGAATTAGAGACGTAAACCAGATCTATCACAAATATCACTCGATGTAACTTTCTGCTTTTGAAAATTATACAGGAATAGTCAGTTCACTTGTAACTTTGCTTCACCAAAGTGATGGCAAAAGCACAAATAAAGAGTACAAGAAAAAGAAAAACAATTAAAGCAGAGATGGAGGGAAAAAAAAAAAGGAAAAACGCCGAATGCATAAAGCCTGGAATCTGTTGATTTATTAAAACCATTTATTTATTCAATTTTAGACAGCTTGAGGATGAATTAAACCGTTTGCATAAATGCGCCTGTTTCTGTGGAGACTAGCCTGGTGTGCAGAGAAGATGTCAAAGCACATGAATCACCGACCTACATAATTGGTTATGCCTTCAATTTAAGTTACCATATATATATATGTGTGTATATATATCCGGTTTCGTTGGATTAGGGGGAAAAATTTTTTTACAGCAATATGAACTCATTTACTTTAATATTTGAAAACAGATTAACAACCTAAATTATAAATAGTACTATATATTTACTTGTTTTAAAGTTGTTACAACAATCTTGTGGATAAAAATGACTATGGCGATATATAGTAAAGGGTAATGGGTAATTGCATACGTTTTCTGCAAAGGATACGGTTCGAAAGTTGCCCTAGTCTGCCATCTTTTTTCCTTTAGTTCTGTCTGGGAATATGAATTCAGGCTATGCATATTTTGTTGTGAAATAGACATAAAGTAAAACATAATTATGAAAAAGAATTTTTGACGGATAAAGATTCTCTTTTCTTTTTCGTTATGAAAGGAAGCATTTCAAGGCTCTTCTACAAAATCTTACACAATCACTTGTATACTTTCTGTGCATTACACAATCACTAGCTACTGAATCGAGTTTAGAATTTAAGTTTGGTTCGTTTAGCTACTGAGTCGAGTCTGAATGGGTCTTTTTTTTTTTTTTTATCGAGTTTAATTTGATTAGTTAGTGAATTAAATTAAAACAAGCAATTCGAGTATCTAATAATTTGATTCATTTTTCGATCTTAGCTGCTACGGAATCGACAACAAGCGACTTTTTAGGCGTAGAAGAAGCCCAAGATTCTGGGGCTTCAAAATAAACAGATGACTAGAAGAACTGAACCACCTCCACCAGCTGCAATTTCTGTATTGGTATATCCATCGGAATTATGAAACCATGTACTACTACACAAACACTCTGTTAACGCAAGAAGGCACTGAATTTCGTAGCCCGACACAAACATTTGACTGCTTAATGTTAATCTATTTGTTGGTTGCGTCAATTTTGGACTTCCACGTCTAACCCGCACTTGATGACGCATTAGCAAGTTAAGCGCCTTAATAATGCGAGATTCTTCACAGACTATATAGTAAGTACTTAATTAGCAAGGAAGTACATGAAAAATAACTCTAGAAATGAATCTCACCATTACCTACCTGTCTAGCTTGAGGACAAAGAAAAAAGAATATAGAAAATCCCGGAATCACAAAGTGTCCAACTTATGAATTTGACATCATATGATATCAGACTATGTCGACACATGACTTGATGCCACATAATAATGTTACGGTAATAGCTTGAGCACTTGTCTTTATTTATTTATTTATTTATTTTTTCCTAAGGCAAACTGGGATATTTCATTGATAAAGAATTCAAAAGGAAACCAAAAGAAAGATAGAAGGTGTGATGTAAATGAACATTTTATCAACAGAAATAATTCAATCGTCTAGTGCATATTACCACTGTTTTATCTGATATCGTAGGTTACCAAATTTAACAAATCATAATTTCAGTGAAAAACGACTGTTAGTTTTTTGAGGGAATGTATAAAATGTTATTTGCTAAACTGGATTCTTTGACATGTTTTCTTTTCTTCCCCTTTTTTTTTTTTTTTTTTTTTAAAAAAGAGAGCATTAATTCGTTGTATGACCAGACAAAATGGAAACCAATATATGTTTCTCCAGTTGATGATCTGTTCTACTTTTCTTTGAAACCATATTCACATACTTATTTCACCCTCTTTTCTTTTTGGTACAAACTTCTTTCAAACCCTTACAAAGTGAAAATGTACTAAGACAACACAACCTTCGCAGGTTCTGAATGCCAATTGAACGTCATTTTCTTGACATTGTTAAATTTGATTTCTTCGTCGAATTCAAACTTGAGGGAGCATATCCATATGACCCTTCAATTCATGTGTTTGTCCTTTTAGGAAGAATAGGCCTGCCTCGACAACACAACACAAAATTGGGTTACCTCACGTTGTGGCAGCTGCAACAAATGAAAATTACTAGTCATCGAGAGATTGTCTGGATGGAAAATACTACTGGTACTGCTTATGAATCTTGCTATTTTCACTCGACTACTATCAACCCTTTGTCAAATATATGAATTACGTGGCGGGTGATTACCCAACAAACTGGTACTTCCAGTTCCTTTCTTCATTTTTTTTTCTTTTCTTTTTGTGAGTTAATATATACATCAGGAATCAAGTTCTGCTGCATTTTTAAAAAAAAAAATATATATAAATCATGATCTCCCCTTTGGAAGAGCATGTTTTAAGATGAGCAAACCCTTCCTTTTATTCCCCGGCATTGTTGTGAAAAGGCAGTATTTCTTGCCAATTAAATTTGCTGGATTGATACTCCTAGAAAACCAGGGAGCATAATGCACGAAATCTCAATTTTTGCGAAACTAAAGCAGGCAATTTTTGTTTTGTTTTTTTAATGAAATATGCACTGATGTAACAGTTCACATATTAATTCACCAGGCATGAGGTGAACGAAGTGAAATATATCATTTTGGAACTACACCATTTAATTAGCAAATGCTTTATTATTTTTGTTAAGCTTTTTCAAAGAGTGATTTTCTAGGTTAAAACCTTGGTATCTTATTCAAATTGTAGACATAACGTAAGGAACTACTCGATGTATATCATTAGAGCTGACGCATGATAGATACTTATTTAGTGAAATAGTCCTAGGAGTGGGCAAAAATACCCATAATATTCTATTCGATCCAATCCGAAAAATAAGATACATGATCCTCCGCATTATTTGATTGGGACAAAAGAGGATCAATCACCTGCTTATATGTAGGATGGATTAGGGCCATGGGATTAAGAACTCCTGGGTACCCGATTCGCGACGCATATATATAAATTTTAAATTTTTTTTTTCATTTTATATATATGCTATAAAATAATATTTTTAGAGTTAATCAAGTAATTTCATCGAGCAAATGCTCTTTGAAAATATGAGAGACTATTTATTTACAAGTTTCATTTGTCAAATTGTTGGCCTGATGTGGATCGGATCATCCAAATGCTCAACGGGGTGGCTACCTGACTTGTACCCACCCCTGTGAAGTACTATCCATACTGTGAATTAAATAAGAAACTAATGTTCCTTCGTGCATTAAACGACACTTAAAAAAGAAAGATTATTTTCGTAAAAATCCTTTGACAAATAATTTGTTACCACATTTGCTGATGCATCACCAACCCTCCACTGATTAAAAATTTAGTTCAGTTAATCGATAGTTGGTAAAAATAATCTAGACCCCGTTTGACAAGTGAGTTTTTTGGGTGTTTGTCTAAAACTTTATTGTAACTTACTGTAGAAGTTTTTAAAAAAAATTTTGAAACGTGTTTTTTTTTTTGAATATTTTGAAGTGTATAGTTTAAAAATTTTGAGAAGTTTTTTGAGGTTACTTTAATTAAAGTTTTGTAAAAAATTTATAACAGACAAACTTAACAAAAAACTTGTCTGCCAAACGAGGCCCTAATTTCTTCTCCCGACAAGTAACAATTTGCATTCACATATCCACATCAACGGGTAGTAGTTAAAATTCTCCCACCACTGAATCGATCCTCCATCTTAAGATGGACTAACAATCTTGTCAGAATAGAAATATAGAATATCTGCAATGTCGTGCCAAACAGGATCCAACATTTGTGTTAGCAACTATACGCGGACTACAGCCTTGTGGGAAAGAAGTCTGACTTTGTTTTTGAGGTTTTGTTTCTAGCTATTTAACTTTTGAGTTTTGAAGCTAAATTGAAGACTGAAAATTAAATGCGTAGGTGAGTTTCGGCACTAGCAGAGGTAAGTGGAGGAGGTTTGGTTAGTTGGTATGCTCTCTTTAAAAGCCAAATGGACGTGACTTTTGGTCCTCCATGACCGTTCCTTTTTGAACACCGATAATGTTCGGTTTGTACAAATCAAGTTAACCTACTTTTTTTTTTTTTAACATGCAATTTGGATTCCTTTGTGGTCTTTGACCAAAAAAGAAACATGATTTTATTTTTTAATCAGCCCCTTTTATTCCTCCCCCCCCCTTCCCTCAATCTCTCACCTCAAACGCAAGTATCAACAACCAATCCTTAATGAGAAAATTAATATCCCCTTATCGATTATGGATATTGTTCAATGCAGAAAAAGAATTTAAGAAAAAAAGAAAGTGAAACCAAAATAATAATAAAAATAATAAGCTAAAATTGAGTTCTTAATCAGACGGCTAGAATGCTAGACTAGGGATTTTTTTTTTTTCTTTGGAGGGTCGTAGATTAGGGAGTTAGATAGACAATATTGACCATTGATGAAAAGAGTTCAATCTTTATCTATCAACTACCCCATGGATTCCCATGTGATAAGTCATGACCAACTTAAAGGAGGGGATCATGTTGCAGGTTTGCTGCGCGTGTGTGGAGGCTTAAAGAATCCAATTCTTCGTTTGTATCCACATTTCAGGGTAACTCCACAAAGGAGGAGTAAAATTCAATAATATCGGCAAACGAATTAAAAAGCTTTTTTTAAAAAAAAAAAAAAAAGAATGCCAAATTGTTATGTCTTGTGAGTTACATTTACCATAATGATGGCGTTGATGGGTTGTTGCGGTATCAAGCTTTATCATTTATTGTTATGGTTCCTGCCTGGTCAAACAACTCATAACAATACTTATGTCTCAGCGGGTATGGCAGGAGGAGATTACTTACCAAAGAGGCAAAGAGGCAAAAAAAAAAAAAAGGGTAGGAGGAGATTCATGTTTTGCTTAATATTTTTTTTTCTCTTCTCCCTTCTATTCAGGACATAGATATATACATTTCCTTATAATCCAAGGGAATCCCAGTTCACACCTTCATTATCTGTCTCTGTTATCTACAGTACTGTATTCTGTGTTCTCCCTTAAAAGTGGATACTTGAGTGCCTAAACAAAGATTAATAACACATGACCAAAATAAAACAACGCTAGAGTTGTTAAAGATTTGTGATCAGACTAGTATAAAAAGAGCTTTAAGGGGTTAGAGGCTCTTTCTACTAAAGGGTCTGAACTCTAGACGGTTCTCTCTAAGTTGGACCCTTTCTTGTCTCTCAACTCTTCAAATTTCTCACGTTTGATCCCCCCCTTCCCTCCTCCTCCTCTTCACCCAGTCCCCCTCTTCCTTTCTTGGCTTCAATTTTCCTCTGCAGCAGAGAAAAAAGAAATGGTTAGTTGTTCTTCATCCTCCTCCTCCCTTCGCTTTGAACCTTTGGGAAAGAAAAAAAGCGACGTGCTTATCTCGTGGAGTTTTCTGCAGGAAGTGGAAAACCAGCAGCCGGGCTCATGGGAAGGGTATGTAAGTTGGAGAAACAGGCCCGCACTCAAAGGCCGCCATGGTGGCATGGTAGCTGCATCCTTCGTCTTAGGTAAGGAAAAATCTTCCAAGCACCGATACCTGTTCTTGCATGTGTCCTAATTTTCCTTGCCTCGGTGAATACAAACCTATAAATGCACTGCCACTATTGTATTGTCGTCGGAAAAGGGACGGACTCTCTATGATGGGACTTTGATTAAATCGTAGTTCCATGACCTCATTTATTTATTCATATAGTGCCATACTACTTTTTTTTTATCTGCAGGCGTACTTTGGTTTACCATTGTGCATGCTGTGCGAGTAGTGGGCTAATGAATTCTTTGTTTCAGTACAACATATTAATGCTTTTTGTGTTGATTATTATGGACAACTTTTTTTCCTTTTTGGTATAGTGGCTGAGGTGTTGGAGAATTTAGCATATCTGGCGAATGCAAGCAACTTGGTACTGTATTTCTCGGAATACATGCACTTCTCACCATCAAATTCAGCGAATTCTGTGACAAATTTCATGGGCACCGCTTTCCTGCTTGCCCTTGTTGGAGGGTTCTTGTCCGATGCCTTCTTCACCACTTATTTCATCTACCTCATAAGTGCCCTCATTGAATTCCTGGTAATCAACCACCATCCTTTTTTCTTGAATAATTTTGGTTTTGTTCTTCTTTATCGACCAACAACAGGCGGCTTTAATTTATTTAAAAGAAGAAGAAGAAGAAAAAAAAAAAAACAAGGACTGATTGGTCTGCTGTAATTTCTTGGCTCCACACATAATAGTTACATAGATTCACTAGTCTTCAATTACTCTCAAGTTCAACATATTCCACCTTGCAAGTTGTCAATGACTCCAGCCACTTAGCTTTAAAGAAAACCAATTTTCTGCGCTATAGCCTATAGCATGACTTAACTTTCCGGCCCCCTCAGCCAAAGGGACAAGAACTAAAATGTGACAAATGCCATGCCACAGTGGAAAATAAGATTTGTCAGATTTGGTTCAGCCCAATAACACTTCAAGGTTAGGATTTTCATTTTAATCTTTCTGAGTAGGATCCAGGGGACGGGAAATTCAAAGTCAACTACTGCACTTGATAGAAAGTGAATTTTTATAAGAAAATAGAAAGAAAAAAGAAAAAAAATTGGGTCATCGAGTTCACAGCCAGTTCAAAAGTCAAGCTAGATAGACGGTATTTCACGTGTCTTCAACTTGATGGGCAACAATTTGATCTTTATTTTCACCCTTTTTGTAAAAGGGTCCTTTTCGTTCTCCCCTCCTTTTGGGTCTGTATGGAAGTTGACATAATAATAATTTCCTCCAAGTTCGATAGCCAATAAAAATAAAGATAAAAAGTGATCGACTTTAGAATCCTAATCATGTCTCGATCATCTCTTTGAGATGGCAAAATAAAAAAAATTATCATTTTTAAAGGGTTAAAATCCATAATTGCTTTGGAGAGAATTAGGTTAAATGATAAGATAAAAGGAATTATAAATAAAAAGTTTAAATTCAAAATTTTTCACTTATTAATATATATATATAAATTAATTTTTTTTATATTAATAATATAATATAGACACGATGATAAACGTTGAATGAATAATAATTACGTAAAATTTAACTTTGAGGATTTCTTTAAATACGTAAAAGACATGCATTGTGATTCCAATTCATGCATGGTATCTTCGTATTCTTGTGTAAAATTCATGGCCCATAGCTCGGGTGCGTCATGCCAGGACGAAAGCAAACTTCATTTTCGTAATTTCCGCTGAAAAGCCAGCCTACATAACATACCCATTTTGTTTTGTGGCATTAATATTTTTGTCTGTGGGGGGGCTCCGATGAGGCCTCCCCCCTCAACCAATAACGTCTTACCAGTGATGCCAGCTGTCCCCATTCTACCGCATGCACACTTTCTTAGCCTCAGCGTCACATAAATTTTTTGCCCTATTTTGTCGGGCTGTCCCTTTTCCAGTTTCTTATTCCATGAGGACAACTCCCCTCATGCAATCATTTCAATCAACCATCTTGTCTTCTTCTTTAAGATAAATTCGCCACGATGACTCGAGTTTTTCTTTCGGCGATCATAGATTGGGCGGCATTCAAATTTTACGCCTTCGAAGATGTACTAGTGCACTTCCTGGTTTAGGTTCAATAATTTAATACAATCACGATTACAATCCTCGTCCTCGTGGTAGACCACTTTCTCTTAAAAGCACAGCATCTCTACCAATTGAATTGTACGACGACATGCCCAATTGATCTCCAATTGAATATATTGTTCTTCCAAGTAATAGACGACCATCCAAACGTACAAGATGGATTGGGATCTTGGTCCGACATATCTCTGATTGGATGAAGCAGCATCAAGTGGGCTGCAAAACTCCACTATTTATTCCCTAGTATAACCACCATGCATGGTGATGTGTTGTCAGTTGTTTTCTCGAAAATCTCTTGTCAAAGATGTAGAGTGGCTGATTATCTGCCGGTCTGTTTTCATCTTAAAACCACATAAGCAGAGACAAATAATCCAGGTCAGCTAATTCAAAGAATTTGTCATGCTTACTGAAGAGTGTCTATCACGTATCTAAACGCTTGTTTCCATACGCTGAGATTAGCCAGCCATTGTGATTGTGGTAAGATACTCTAGCATGTACGTACCCGTAGGCTGGAGGATGGCGAAACAGGTGTGTTGTTTTGAGTGGTACACCCCATGCCTCGGTTACACTGCCATTAGGACAGAGCCACATAACATTCCATTTTTGAGAGGCAACACCATTACGGTGACATATCAGGGGTTAATTATCCTTATTTGGAGCGCTAGTCCAATAGAATAACTTGGCCTCAGACAAAGGCCACAGGATTCTTTTTTTTCTTCTTCCTACCTATGGAGTATTATTATTATTGACACTTTCTGATAAGTAAGGCCACATGATATCATGCGAAAGGTGACAGCTGTTTGAGTTGATGACCACTCGGCAAAACGCCCCCATCAGATGGACCGGACCCCATCTAGAGAAAAGGAAAATCCTGCTAGTCTAGTTGCATCATGCACGTGACTCCCCAGATTAGATACTCCATCCCATAAGTCATACAGTACTTATTAAGGGTGTTCGGTAATTAAACTCTGAAAGTTAAACTTAAAATTTGAATCCATTGAGTCGCTGAATTGTTAAATATACTATATTTTAGTGTATCACTTATCACTAAATTTGAATTCATTGAATCGCTGAATTGTTAAATATAATATATAATATATTTTAGTGTATCACTTTTCACTTTTTTTTAGGAATTAATTTTATTCAAAAAGTTCAGTATCAGTTAATTAATTTAAATATTTAATTTTTTTTATTATCAAACGCATCTGAACATGCTAAGATCTAAACTTATTAAATTTAAATATTATTGAATTGGATTATGAAACGGGACACCTGACACTCGCCATCGTTTGTGTCTAGTTGGTTTGATGTTACCCTACCCCCCCAAGAAATTTTGGTTCGACCACCGCCAAAACCAAATCGTATTTGCTCGTTTGATGCGTCGCTTTCTATATGTAAACACCTGAATTTGGGGGAATATGTAATTGTACCAAAATTAAAGGGTAAACTGCATGGAGCTAAAAGTAAATCTTGAGTTTCCTTTCCCGTGAGAGGTTGGGAAGGTTTTATAATTATTGCACCCTTCGTCTGTGAAGATTGTGGAAAGAATAAATTTTCTTTTTCCCCTCAACACGGGCTTATGATGCGAAACCTAGGACGCACTACTTGTTTATGTCAGAGGAACCAATCATATGGGTAGGTCAGCCCGAATTCTGAGCCTTCAAAAGTTGCATGTCCTGTCCCATAAAAACTGTCAGCATAGGAAGCAAAATGAACCTCAGGCTCAGGAATTGAACTAGCGTAAATTTGATACTAGGAAATATACATCATCTCTTTGAATTCCCGGTGATCAGATGTCATCTTCCTGACCTCATGATTTATTTGACTGTTGTATCAGGGCTTGGTGATACTGACGGTGCAAGCTCACTCACCATCTCTAAAGCCACCAAAATGTGACCCTGCAACCCCTAGCATTCCATGCCAAAAAGTTCATGGTGCAAAAGCTGCTATGTTATTCATCGGCCTATATCTGGTGGCATTGGGGGTTGGAGGTATCAAAGGGTCGCTACCGGCACATGGGGCGGAGCAGTTTGATGAGGACAGCCTTAAGGGCAGGAAGCAAAGATCCACATTCTTCAATTACTTCGTGTTTTGCCTCTCGTGTGGAGCTTTAATTGCCGTGACCCTGGTGGTGTGGGTTGAGGACAATAAGGGGTGGCAATGGGGATTTGGGATCTCCACTTTTGCAATATTGTTGTCAATTCCAATTTTCCTCCTGGGATCGACTTATTACAGAAACAAGATACCAAATGGAAGTCCGCTTACCACAATAGTCAAGGTCAGTTTAAGAACAATGCTAACGTTTGAACCTTAAAACGCTGTCCAAATAGTCAGCTTAATACTACTAGTTTATTCACTTTAACTCTGATGCCATATAAATCTGGAATCCTCATGCATTCAACTGGTTCGAACTTCTAATTTAGGAAAAAGAAGAAAAAAGAAAAATATTGTGGTTCAAAACTACTACGACATCACGTGCAGGTCAGCTACATTTTCCTAATAAACACATTACTTGAATGAACAGGTCTTGCTCGCCGCGCTGCTAAATTCATTCAAATCAAGGGGCTCAAACAATGCTATAGCTAGCATGGCAACAAGTCCTACTCCAACTCCAGCATCTGAGGAAGAAGGTGGAAATATAAAGAGTAAAACAGTTGAACCAATCCAGGTGACTCCATCAAAAAGTCTCCAGTTCCTCAACAGAGCAGTGGGAGACAACTCGACTGCTGGTGCACTGGACTGCTCAGTGCAACAAGTGGAAGAAGTCAAGGTTGTGATTAAAATCCTCCCCATCTTTGCTTGTACCATAATTCTGAACTGCTGCCTTGCCCAACTGTCCACGTTCTCAGTTCAACAAGCTGCAACCATGAACACTAAACTTGGCTCCTTAAAAGTCCCTCCGGCATCTCTTCCATTTTTCCCTGTAATCTTCATGATGTTCCTAGCACCAGTATACGACCATTGCATCATCCCCTTTGCTCGTAGAGCCACAAAAACAGAGATGGGAATCAGTCATCTTCAACGCATTGGCATTGGATTAGTCCTATCCATTCTAGCAATGGCAGTGGCAGCTGTAGTTGAAATCAAGCGGAAGAGAGTAGCTATGGATACTGGATTACTTGACACCACCAAGCCATTGCCCCTCACATTTTTCTGGATTGCTTTCCAATACTTGTTCCTGGGATCAGCTGATCTTTTCACATTAGCAGGATTATTGGAATTTTTCTTCACAGAAGCTCCGAGTAGCATGAGATCTCTGGCTACCTCTCTTTCCTGGGCTTCACTGGCAATGGGATACTATCTCAGCACTGTGATTGTCTCAATTGTTAACAGTGCCACAGGAAACTCCGATCACAAGCCGTGGCTGTCAGGGAGCAACTTGAATCACTATCACTTGGACAGATTTTACTGGGTGATGTGTGTCCTAAGTAGTCTGAATTTCTTGCACTATCTATTTTGGGCAATGCGATACAAATATAGATCAGGTAGGGCCCCTAACTAATGGGCAATCCTGAAATGTAAAAAGTGAACTCCCAAATTTTAAGTCATATGTATAGTTTGCTATGAGAATTAAGGTTAAGAGTATAGGAAGACAGTCCGTTGGCTGTAAATATGTCCAATGATTTGCTGCATTTTGTTGTTCACATCGTAGAGTCAGCAAGAGGAATAGTATTACTATATATTTGAAAATTGAGATAATTTTGCAATTTGTCTCTGCATCTAAATACCAAAGCCTTCCTGCACAACCCAGGCTGCAACCAGGTTATCGTCTTCCTGATACCACCACCATCCACGATATTTTGAAGTGACCTTTGATGTATCTACAATTACGGCGTTCATTGCAAGGTCAGAGCATTGTCCGCTATGCCATCTGAGGCACTCTCATTAAAATCATCGTTTTAATTTAGCGATGTGGCCACCATTTCTTGAAATTTTGAGGAGATTGGACTTCAGCTGGTTCAGTACTAGCCAGTAGAAGGTTATCTCTGACTGCTGATCGATCACAACAGTGTCCTAATTTTGATTAGCCATTGCTGCACGATGTATTTATACTACATTACATGTTTCGTTTGGTTTGAGGAATTTGACGAAACATTTAAAATTCATCCAAATCGTTTGGTTTGAGGAATTCTTGAGTTGTTGAAGAACAGGCAGTTTTCTTGAAATCATAAAAGAAGAACTGTTATATGATATATTTGTGATATAATATTGTTAGTATTTCTCCATAAGATTGATAAATTTTTGAAAAATTCAAAATGTTAACATATAATAGTGGGAAAATCAATAGCATCTACGAAGAGTACTTTTCTGCAGAATTCTGAAAAGTTGGATCATTGGAGAAGAGATAGTCTATTAAAGATCATGAAAGAAGAAAGGGAAATCAGAAATTTATAATTATATTTATAAAGATTTTATATATATTTGTAAGTATACTAGTGATAAAAAAAAAAAAGGGACTTCATAAATGTACTTGTCAATATTGAAATGAAAAGTACATTCTGTTGAAGGTTGTGCAAAAAGAAAAGAAAAGAATGTGTCTTGAAGATCATGAAAGGAGACAAGGAATCAGGAATTTGTAATATGTTAATAAGTATTTTTTTTATAGTATTGCTTTCAAAAAAATTTTAAATAAAATAGAATGTAACCACTGGTAGTTAAGATTGAAGAGCATGAATGGTGGAGCTAAGAGTCTCCACTAAGGTCAAATTTTGACTTGTTACATCTCTTATGAGTACCTATTCTTATAAATTATTGTAACCCACTACATTTCATACATCATCTATGAGTACCTATTATTTAAAAATAGGGCAAATGATCGGTTTCATCCTTCATATTTCACAAAAATATTCTTTTCGTCCCTCACTTTTAAAATGAAGCAATTTCGTCCTTGATATTTAAAAACTGAAATTATTACATCCCTAAACCCAAATTTCAATCTGAATCAAACCACCAATCAACCTGATTACAAATTTTGCGGGTGTAATTGGTAGATCACTTGGTTAACTCAACTTGATATTCATGTGAAATTTAATGAACCTAAAAATAAAAAATAAAAAATTATAACATAAAAAATAAAGATTAATCTTTTCTACATTATCATTGTATACACTGACGGTTTTATGTACCGCCATATCATTTTAATTTTAATTTAAACACCAAATTTTATATTTATAATACACATCTAAATTCGCAAGCGGATATACTAACGGTGCATGAAAAGATTTATCAAAAAAAAACTCTACTATTCCAAGACAAAGAATGGCCTTTTATTTTTTTGGTTTAATAAATGTCATGTGAATATGATGAAGTTGACCGAATGATCTATCAATTCTATTTTCGAAATTTATTACTGGGTTATTAGATGGTTTGATTTAGATTGAAAATTAAATTCAGGGATGTAATAGGTTTAATTTTTAAATGTCAAGAACGAATTTGCTTCATTTTAAAAGTGAATGACGAAAAGAATATTTTTGCGAAATGTGAAGGATGAAACAAGTCATTTTCCCTTAAAAATATTACGAATTAAAAAAAATGAGTGAAAAATTAATTTATTATTATTTTCATTAAAGAAACCTTTTTCCAAAATGAGTATCCAAATAGTTACAAATAGATATACAATATCTCTTTTGCTTTATTTTTTGAAACATTTTTTAAACTCTTAAAAATTTTAAGATCATTTTTGCCAAAGTCAGATAAACTTTTTCGTTTATCTATTTACTACTTCTACTTCGAAACTTACACAATCTCAGAACTTATGCAATGTAAGTGATAGTTGGCATTTTTTGTGCATTTCACACTCTGCATTAGGAGTATTTTTACTACAAAGCAACTTTGTCCTAATATGCTAATCAGCTTGTCACGGGGCTCGCCGAACTCGTTTTATTACGGATAAAGATAACCTCAACATGGGGATGTAGCTCAGATGGTAGAGCGCTCGCTTAGCATGCGAGAGGTACGGGGATCGATACCCCGCATCTCCATTGTGTTCTTACTCATGCCTTTGTTTGGCGCTTTTCTGGCAAATTATGCAAGCGCATTTTTTTTCCCCACAAATTCTACCTTTGCTATCACAAGATGAATGATTGATAATTTCTTACTTTCAGCTCTTTATTATTTTGTTTTTAAACTTATTTGAATCAAAAAAATATTTTTTTGAGTGATTTGGTAATAACAATAATGTTTCTATTTTCAGTTGTTCAAGATACTATGTGAATGAATCTATTACCAAATCTAATGAGTTAAACGTAAAGCAAAGTCAAAACATTTAGTTTATATGCTTATTCTTTGCTCTAAAATCAAGAATAGATTCAATAAATTTAAAAATAGAAGAAATGATCGATATAGAAATAATTTTTGAATTTTATTCCATAATAATTCTCAATATTTGCTCTTACCTAATCTTGTAGTACTTCCTTAGAGACTATCAGTGTTTCACTTCATGAGGTCTAATGTGTCAAACACTAACCCAATTTTTTCTTGTCTCCTTTTTCCATCACACAAAAAAAAAAAAATTTTTTGTTTTTGGCTTGCCCCGCGTGAAATGGATTAAAGCCTTCTTAAGACCCTTATCATTTATTTATTCATTGGCTTCTAGTATTTTCATAACAGCTTTAAAAATGACACGCCAAGAAACTGTAACGCTTGAATGAATTTTCCGTCTTTCCAAAATTGCTGTCCTCCACCAATTTATATATTCTCCAACTACAACGAAATCTAAACGGATGTAGATTTTATACATCTAATGGAAGCTGTTTTTACTTTTAATGATGCGTTTTAACTGCTATGATCTAATTTCCACCAAATTAAATTCTCCAACCACAATTGGTACAAGATAGATCAATTAGATAATCAATATGAATACAGACCAAACCATATTCATTTCCAATTTTGAATTGGTCAAAAGATTGAATGATAGCTTGTCTTTTTTTGGCTTATGATAGAAACAATAATGAGTTTAAACATTAAAATCAACACGGACAGAACATAAAAATGACAAAAATGCTTGAAAAAATTTCCAATTATCTTCTATTGCAAAGCTGCTCTCCACAATTACACTTTCCAGCTACAAGAGATGCATGACACGGTCAACAAAATCAATTACTATTCCAATTTGACCCAGGCCCCAGGCGATGGAATACCATCGTGGACCACAAACATCATATAATAGCCCGGGGGCGCAATGTTTTTGGTTGGTGGCGCATACACCGTCATATTGTACACCCCATTTGAAATCTCCTCTACACCAGCACAGTCCAACACCAACAGCCGTTGATTCATCGCAAAGGAGTGCGTTGTAAATGATGGTGCAATCAAGTTTACGTCAAACCCTCGACCAGGATTCAAATGCTTCAGATCAAACTTCACAGACAACTGCTGGCCGTAGGATATCACATTCACATTTCCTGGGGCCCCCTCGATGGAAGGAATTGAAGGCCGTACATCATCAAATTGTGGGTCCAAGTAATGCGGGGAAAAGGCTTCCAGGCTCGTATCAGTTGGATATTTTACCCCCTGAAATTTATAGCTCCCGGTGGGATTGCTTCCGCCCACTAATATCCTGCCATCTGGCATCAAGATGGCTGAGGATTGGAACAACCTCGGAGTTGAGGAGGGGTTCATCACGATAAATCGTCTGCTCGGGTCGGGTTCGCAGGCCACGTAGAGAACCGGGTGGAGAACCGGGTCGTCCGCCATCTCCCACATGGCTGATCCTCTTTTTGCACCATTCACGATGATAACGTCACTGGTGGGCAGCAGTAACATATCGGGCATGACCCGGCGGAGGGGCATTTTTTCCATCACCCACTTGGGTTCTTTCTCCGTCACCTTCAGCCGCCCACAAGTCGTCGAGGCCAACACGTGTTCACCCTTGGAGGCCTTTACGTAGGCTCCACCCTTTGCACCGCCGCATATCATCACCTCCGCGTCTAGTGACTCGATAGAAATTGGGTTATCCCTGACGCCGGTCAAATTCAATGGCAGCAACACAGACGAACCCGTCAGCGGAGTCGACCGCCTTGCTCCTGGGATGGGAGGAAACTTCCTCACAACCTCATGCTTCATGTAGTTTAATAATATGGAATGTCTGTTTGCGAAAATGAAAAGGTTTCCATCGGGTAAGAGGTGCAAGAAAGGGTAAAGATTGCTGACTTCGATGTGGTCGAAGGTTGATTTCAGGAAAGGAAGACTGTAAAGGTCTCCTCCGGGAGAAACTGCAGCCTTGGGAAAGAACTCGTAGCTGAAAGCTGCGTGGCCTCCCACCACGATAATCCGCCCATCGGGAAGGCTTTGAGTGGTTGCGTAGTATCTACCCTGCCTCAGCATCTGGTTAACCTCGAGCCAGTCACAAGTTTCACCGTTGGTTGGCCTGAATATGCGTATCTTTTTCGATCCGTGGTTGTAGCCGCCGGATTGCACGAGGATGCCATCATCGTCGTTCGCCCCGGAAGAAGCCCACACGTTGCTATGCACCAAGAGGGGTCTGTAAGTGTTGGTGGCGGTGTCGTAAAGGAATGAATGGGCAGTGCAGTCAATGTTGGCAGGCTTTTTTTGATTCAAGTAATCCTTCTCTAGGCACCTGTGCTTAGGGAGAGAGAGGTTGGAAGGGCCGAAGTTGGTGCTGTCGAAGATCACTACCTTGTTGTTGTGGAAGAGTTGCATGTGCATGGCGGACACGCCTACGAAGTTTTGTAAAACTTGCCATTCTCCCCCTGGAATTGGCCTCTTTGCTGGAGCTGGAGCTGGTGCTGGAACTGGGCCGTAGTCTTGAGAAGGTGACGGTTTTGGAATCTGCGCGCCTCTCGAAACCGGCGATGGTGCAGGCGCTCTAGGGGTTGGTCTGTCTACTGGCGATGGTGATGGTGATGGTGATGATTCAGGAATATCGTCGTCTCTCTTTGGAGCAGGCTTTGGAGACGGGAGTGGGCTTTTTGCTGGAGAAGATGTCGTTTCTGTGTTGACGTTGTCGCCATCGAGCCATGCCCTATGGACGAATTTATTGGACGAAATTGTGAACGGAAGAAATTCTGCTTCAGATGTTGATGAGGTGAAAAAAGAGAACATTGAGAGAACGATGATGCTGATAAAAGATAGGTATCTTGAATCCATTGATCAAACTGTTTTTTGGGTTATTTTTCTTGTATTTGGCGATATGATGAAGAATTTTAGTATAGAGACTGAAGATCGAAAAAAAAAGAAAAGAAAAACTACGGAGATTTGATCTTCTTGGATGTTTGAGAGTATAGAGAAGCAATGGAATTGTTTTGTTTTGGTACATGTTTCTGAGGCTAGAGTGAAGCCTTTATATAATCGGGGGAAGGGGGTAACCGTAACAAACCATTAAATTCACAAATCAAAGTGTGTCTTAATTGGCAAAATCAACTTAATTATGTAAGTATCGGTTGGGAATTAAAGATAAGAAACTCATTAAATTCACAAGTATTTTATTTTATGCACTCATTTGTTTTTGCTTTGGTGAAGTTATTGGATTAGACTTAATGCGTATGACTTTTACTTGTGTTTGAAGGACGAGCTTTTATCCCTTTTTAATGCTCAAGCATGGATACGTACTTGAGTGTGAAAATGAGAAGAAAGGGCCATATTTTTTTGAATGCCGAAGCATGACAAGCATTTTGCGGGTTACAGATAAGAGAAGGGGAAGCAAATAGTAATTGTAATGCTGAAAATTGAAAATTGTTTTGTGTGAAGAAGAGACTTCCAAATGGCCAGCATTAAGCTCTCATTCATTCGAAGCATGGTGCGAAGAAATTAAGCTTGATCTACATCAAAGACCTTAGGCCCTGTTTGGATTGTATTTCCTGCCGAAAAATTGCATCGTTTTTCATGATAACATTTCCCTATTACTCCCTCCGTCCCACTTTGATAGTCCTGTTTTCATTTTTCGTCTGTTCCAAATTATAGTCCACTTTCCAATTGAAAAATGTAGTCGTATTTTAATTTTCCTAAAATACTCTTATTCAATGTAAGTTGTTGTTACTATAAACCTACCCCATTTAATGAGAGTTTATTCTTTTTTTACCATCAATTCAAGTTCCAATAAAGTTGTACTCTAATTAATATGAGGGTATTTTAGAAAAATGCTACTTAAATTGATTGTTTCAACAAAGTTAACTATTTTTTATTAAATTATGTGAAAAAAGAACCAAGACTATCAAAGTGGGACGAATGGAGTACTTTTTTCCCTCACATACATCAAATCGCTATAGTAATTTTTTCATTGAAAATACAATCCAAACGGGCCTTAGTTTGAGATAGTACTCCTATATGAAAGTGGGAAATTAATTTTTTAAGAGACAGCTAGCTTATGTTACACTATATAACATGACCAAGTTTTTCTTATCTAATGCTAAGAAGAAAATAAAAAATGAAAAGAGTAGAGTGTACTGCACCAAAATAATCTCTTCACTAAAAGCCATAGGAACAAAATTTGATCTGATAATCATTTCATTCTTATCCAAACACCAGTAGATGGTATGCCCCCATTAACAACAAACGTCATATAGTATCCTGGGGGTGCAATATTTCTTGTTGGAGGTGCACACACGGTAACCTTGAACGCAAATGCAGACAGCTGCCGGTACCCAACCACATCCAACATCACCAGCCGTTGATTCATTGCAAAAGAATGCGTGGTAAAAGATGGCGCAATCATAGTAACTCTGAAATCTTGACCGGGAGGGTGCAAACCGAGAGTAAACGTGATGGAGAACTGCTGACCGTAGGATATGATATTATCCGTGGGACCCTCGAAGGTCAAAATTGAAGGCCGCAATTGGGAGTATTGTGGGCCCAAGTAAGGTGGCAAAAATGCCTCTAAAGTCAAATCTGTGGGGTACTTTACTCCGGTGAACCTGTACAACGCATGAGGATTACTTCCACCCACTAGAACTCTTCCGTCTGGCAGCAGGACAGCAGATGAGTGGTAGAGCCTTGGGTTTACTGTGGGGTTGAGCACAGTAAATCTCTGTTGCGGATCCATCTCACTGGGTCTGTAAAGTACCGGGTGCAAAACCGGGTCATCCGCTAATTCCCACCCGGCCGATCCTTTTGATGCGCCGTTCAAGATAAGCACATCACCCGTGGGTAGCAACAGCATATCGGGCATGACCCGATTCATAGGCATTGTTTCCATCTCCCATTCAGGATCCGGATCCGTGACCCTCAACCGCCCACAACTCTTAGAAGCTGCCACGTACACACCCAGCCTAGCTTGAATATACGAACCGCCATTAGCTCCACCGCAGATCATCACCTCCACCTCCGGCGACGGCGACCCCAACCGCGAACCACTTCCGGTTAACCGGAGTGGCAACAACACCGACGAGCCCGTTGACGGATAAGACCTTTTTTCGCCGGGAATCGGGGGAAATTTTCTTAAAATCTTGTTATTAACGTAATCCAATATAACCGAATGCTGGTTGGCGAAAACAAAGAGATTTCCGTCTGGTAGTAGATGCAAGAAGGGGTAGAGATTGTTCTCCTCTCTCGGGTCGGACGTTTCCTTCAAGAATTGGAGCCAGTAAACCTCCGCATTGCTGAAAAACACCGAGTTCTTGGGAAAGAACTCATAGCTAAAAGCTCTCCGGCCACCTACGATGATAATCCTGCCGTCGGGGAGAATCTGGTCGGAGGCATACCATCTTCTAACTGTCAAGTTCTGTGGGAGTTCAAGCCAATCACAGAAATCGTTGTTGCATGGGGTGAACAACCGTATTTTATCGGCACCGCCGCGGTAGCCGCCTGTCTGGACAAGAACTCCATCTGGGTTGACGGCGGCGGAGGAGCACCAGACATCAGTTTGGACCATGAGGGGTCGAAAAGTGTTAGTGACAATGTCGTAAATGACTGAATGAGCAGTGCAGTCGATCCGAAGTTTGTCGTCGACGCTGAACCGGCATCTTCCAAACGGGAGGGAGATATTGGACCTGCCGAAGTCGGTCCGGTCGAAGATGACAACTTTGTTGTTGTATAGAAGCTGCATGTGCATGGCGGAGATGCCTATACTTTTTTGTAAAAGAATCCATAAACCACCTGGGTTTATGGGCCCGGATGATGAGGATGGAGGAATATTGGCCGAATCCGACGGCGCTTGAGGAAGTTCTGGTTCAAATTCAGACCGAGGAGGTAGTGAGGGATGAATGAAAAATGGGAGTGGATTATTTTCTTGAAATGGTGAGGATGAAATTGATGAATAAGTGGGAAAAGGGAAAACGAGCATGATGATGATCAAGAAGATGAATGACCGGTGATTTTGTGAGGCCATTTTTCTTGCTTTCTTGAATTGGAAAAAGGAAGTCTAGTCTCTTGGGTAAAGAAAATTGAGCGTTGATTCCATGATTGAATTTAAACTCTGGCCGGGAAATGGATTGAGAACTGGAAAATGGGGATAGAGAATGTGATGGAGCTAGCCTCGTAATTGACAGGTGACAGCAGATTACTAAAGCAGAAGCGGTGGTTTCTCGTTAGAGCGTATATAATGGCTGGATTAAGTCGCTGTTAAAGTTCCTAGACAAACTCGTTTTCTTGGGTTGCTATCACTATGATTAAGGGTGTCACAATTAAGTTTGCTGCCTAATTATGAGGAAGTTCTTTTACAAAGTTTAGCTTCAGGGGCATCAGTAGACTTAATTGTGTTAATCAAGACTAGCCCAAAAATATATATTTATTGCTGGAGAAATGGGACTGCAGTGGTTCGTGGATTTGCCTCTTTGGAAGGAAATTTAGTTGTGCTCGTAAGTTCGTAATCAGTGTTTTGAACGAGTATGTGAAGAGGCCGACACAGATACAGATTATCAACACTGCTAAAAAGTTGCTGTAAACTTTCCTGGCTTGCATGTTTCACCCAGACAGATTATCAAATCAGTCTAAAGACGTACACATTTCCTCGCATGAATCAAATTTGTTGTCCCACAAACACTGCCCCAATTGAGTCTTGACTATAGGCAGTTGCCGTTCCAAATTTCCAATCCATTTAGCTGGAATCATAGTGGGATGTAGTTCAATCAGGTAAAAATGTGACACATATCTTAAAAACTCACCGCTGTCAAATTCTTCCATGACCAGTTCAGATCTCAGTACAAGAGTTTGTACATCAAGACAACTTTACACGGGAAGCAAAGCACCTCTAAGCAATATCATCTGGAGTCGCGCTACTAAATTTGAAGGCACTGTTCCAGATCATTAGTCGCCTAAGAAACAATGCAAAGTTCAATGAAGTCCAAACTATACAACAATCTACCTCCCATGTCTCCCAACATCTACATTTCCTGAAACCGCTTTGATCGATGACTTTTCAGGCAGCAACATCCACGATAACAAAAAATGAAATCAGAAAAAACTAGGGGCTGCTAGGAGGTGCTGGCACCTATTGACAAGCTTCTAACCGCCACTTTGACAGCGCCCACAACGCTAAGATGCTCCATCGCAGGACTCAACCCTTGTTTGCCCTGACTGTTACAACTACTACTTATCTGGACCCCCACAAAGTATGCTACCTGTGCAGGCATCAAGCAACAAGAGGGAACGTGCTACATTAGATGCTTACAGAGTCCATGTTGATCATGCGATGACAGGAGTAAGAGAGTGTTTGTAATAAATTCAAAATACATCGTGCGCGAGTCCATAGTAAGATCTACACTAGATGCAATATGCACCGAAATTTTCGAGAATATTGCAGAAGTAGAACATCACAAATGAGCTAAATTCAGGATTTGAGATGCTACTATCTATAAATGATTAGTCCAAGAAATCTCTTAATGTTATCGATCAGGAGATTCATTAAAAGTTACGAAGCTTGAGTACACTTTACAGAATGATTTCAGCTATCTCAAGCAGCAAGAAATGTGCAATGTGCAATAAAGGTCATGCATCTAAAACATACAGGTAATAATGCTACCATTGCATCCAATCAGGTCCTTCCAATTTGAACCGTATTTTCTTATTCCATATCCACTAACAGAGATACAAATTAAAGAACTAAACACCAATGAAGCTTTATAACAATAATGAGGAAATTAGTCTCAGACTGGGAAAAAAAGAATAACAATAAAATAAAATAATATGACATGGAAGCACGAGGAGAAGATTAATGGAAATATAAATCACTGGTGGAGGGAGTATCTGATGGTAGCGAAGCTGTATGGATAGAAAAACAATAAAATTTCTGCAATGATATACGCTTTGTAGATTCGTAATTGAACTCCCGACATTCTGAATCTAGTGGCTTACTGTCGCAATTATCACATTTCAAATCTGAATTCAATTGTCACTATCGCAATTATCATATTTCAAATCCTTTATTGACAGAAATTGATGGAGTTTCACAATTATCATATCCTTTAACTGAAAATATCACTTATCATTGAGTCATAGATCAACTGTTAGTATATTGAACCTAATTACTGAGTTATGCTGAAAGCAACAATACAATAGGTAAAATGAAACAAAAAAGTGAAAAACCAAGGAGAAAACAAAGAAGATGAGGAGGATTATCATGGTACTGAGAAAAAACCAAGAATTTGCTTGTATCTGCAAGAGAAACAAAACTATCATACTCCTTCCGTCTCACTTTGATAGTTTTGGTTTTTTTTTTTCCGCTTCACACAGTTTAAGAAAAATTAGTCAACTTTATTGGAAGGATGAATCTAGCTTACTATTTTCATAAAATACCCTTACATTAATATTATTAGTATAACTAACCATTATACCTTTTCGTTAATTGCAACAACAATATTGATGAAAAACTGCATCATTCAAGGCATGAATCAAAGCAATTAATGAATAAGGTAGATTTCATTCACTAATAACAAAGTACATTAAATAAGTGCATTCTAGAGAAGTTAAAAGCTAACCATATTCTTCAATTTGAAAGTGGACTATAATTTGGGATGGATAAAAATGGAAAACAAGACTATCAAAGTGGGACGAGGAAGTAATGCTTTAAGTGTCATATTCAGTGCAAAGGTCATGTCTTGATGCTTTAGTATTACAGGCAAATTAATGGTGCGTGTGGAAGATCCATATCCCATAAGCAATGCAGATATCCAGACTGTATAACATCAAAATTTCTTACCAAGAACTAGCTCAGTGATACAAAAGACATTCTTTAATTGACAATCAGCAAGTTTACCCAGTGATAGTAGGGGACAGAAAAAAAAGACAGTTGCTGAATGCCAAAGAATTACCTTTCCTGTAGCATTACGGACAGGTGAAATGTGAAGAAAATTCCAAAATGAAGTCTTGTCTTTTCTGATAACAAAATGGCAATACAGATGATTCAGCTATAAACATGAATTCAGTAAGCTGCTAATCAACTAGATCTTTCACTTTTATTTAACTTAGAATGAGTAAATTATTAAAAATACCTGTAATTAAGGATATGTACAGTGCATGGTCTCTCATTTCGAATGCATTCTGCTATCTGACAAAGAACAATTAGCCAGCGGTTACATTCATTTGCTTTCCTTTTATGTAGAATACTAAGATTTTGAAGCCCTCAAAGTCAAAACAAAGATTGACTACAAAACCAAATTGGAGAATAAGTTACCTGAAATTGAGTGGCAGAAACTGTGTCCAGCCCACTTAAAAATCTACAGTTACGCCCCAATACTTCATGCCGTGCATAACCTATTGAATCATGGATACAAGAACAAAATGAGAAGACTAAAGACATCGCTTTGAAGTTTTCTACCAAGTGGAAGTTCGTCAGGGTTGGATTGAGCTTGATTAAGACAGACAAACAAACAAGTTGACCGATATTTGGTAGGTACCTGTCAATTTCAGAAAGGCATCACTGGCATACACAATTGGCATGTCATGTAAGTGTGGATCAGTTCTGCAAGGAAACAGAAAGTGTTTCCAAAAAATGGAAAGCAGAACATCAATAACCTGGGGAAAGAATACAGTTATTGGGCAGCAACAGTTACAAATAGTTGGAAATTGAAACAACTCACAATACAAAGCTTTGTTTGATTCTACCAAATGATATATTAATGGAGGCACCAAGACCCATTCCAGATAGGCAGCATGCTTTTCCACACACCAATCGACCAGTGACCTCACTCGCACTATAGTGAGCTAGGACTGAGAGAATGTTGCTAATAGCAGTAGCAGCTTTCCTCTTCTCCAGCTCACTTGCCTCACAAGGCTGATCGATCTCTAATTCTACAAATCAAGGAACGTAAACATCACATGGTTTAACAAAAATGAGAATCTGATTTACAATAATCCTACTCCTCCAAATGTGAGATAAAGTAACATCTTACTATTCAGCATTTGTACGTGGGTCACTGTTTCTTCCCAAAAAGGAGAGTAACAATCCACAAAAGTGACAAACAAAAGCCCTACCTCACCCCCCAAGACACAAATTTTTACTTGCTAAAGCACTGAAAGTGGCAATGAAAGCACAATATTATGCTATTATGGCACTGGAAACATTAGAATTTGAGACAAACCTCTATCATCTGAGTTCAATAAGTAATCCAGAGCCAATCCACGTCCCACTTCCATGACTGAATCAGAAGTCACCTCTCTCCGACAGCACCCAAGAAATCCGGTTCCATCTTCACACAACTTTGAGGGATTCCTCACAACTCCGGACTTTCTCAAGATAGGCACTTGAACTCCCAGAAAGTGAACCACCCTTCCATCCTCCTTAGCAAAAACAGGACACATATGAAACAACATCCAAAATGGAGTCCCATCTTTCCTATAATTCAACAAACTAATCTGTATAGCCTTCTCTTGCCTAATTGCCTCACGAATTTCCAGAACAGATCTTCGATTAGTTTTAGGCCCCTGAAACATTCTTCCATTCTTCCCAATCACCTGGTCTTTAGAATAACCAAATATTTTCAGAAAAGCACTAGAAGCAAACACAATTGGGTGCCCAGAAATGGAAGGATCAGTTATAAGGAAACTATCACCCAATTCATCAAGTGCTTCTCTAACCCCATCTGAGTATCTAACATGAAAAGATTGTTCAATCAATCCCAGTTGTGGTTCCATATCAATCGAACTACAACAAATTTCCCCTCAAAGACTGTACCTTTACAATCAAATAACAAGCAAAATCCCATGTGGTAGTTTCACTTGCAGCTGTTTCTGCCTAAATTCAAAATTTCAACTTCAACCCATCAAAGTAATACCATACCAGGGAAAAATATCAAGCAGCGGAGAATCCATCAAAAGAGAACATAGTAAACACAAATATAGCAACTTTATACCAAAAGACAGCTTGCTGATGCATGAATTCTGTGTACTCTAGTTGAAGAAAAGCATAACGGACAAAAGGGCGAATACAAAGCATATAATACTACCAATTTGTGAGAGTTCGGTGGTCTTACTAGGAACAGTTTACAAGATGCCTTTGACGGAGTTGTCTCTACATGAAAATATCAAAAGAGAAGTATTCATACGAATGAACAAAAAGGATTAGGAGATGCCCATCACTCATTGTTCAAGCATGAATTATGTGTAGAACACTCTCAATCAAGAAGGGACTGTCGGGGGAGAGAGACGGTTTTGAGTTCACAAGTTGCAAAATATATACATATGTATATATATTCTATCAAAATTTCTCAGTTATATGACAGGGTTTTTGACGCTATTCAATCATCAGCCAGAATGTGGATGAAAAGAACTGAGGGTGGCTATTCGCCGCTAGTCTGTTTCGTCAAGGGGTTCATCTTGGATGTGTCGTGAGCAAAATCAATTCTCCCTACCCAAAAGGTTTTAATTCTTGATGTAAATCTATTGCAGAGGCGATTTTTAGCTGAGACTTGGTTTCAAACTCTCCATTCTTTAAATATCTTAAAATATATTTTAAAAACCCTTCTACTCTTAAATATTTTAAAATATTTATTAAAATATATTATAAAAACTCTGATACAATAAAAATATTTCAAAATATCCCCAAAAACAGTTAATTCAAACTAATTTTTTGACCCTTTTGCCTTAAAGAGGGAACAAATTTTAGTGAAATCTTCTATTCCAATACTTTAATTTCCAGTCCACTGTCATATGCAACAATTAATGGAATTTACAACAAATGCAAGAATGCTACTGTAACCAAATTTCACACCTTGAAAAATAATTTTTTTTAAAGAGAAGGATATGGAAGCTGGGCGAGCACGTCTTATTAAATCGTTACATGGCGAGAAACTAAAAATCTATCGATCTGGTGTGGGTACTATCGTGTTTCCCGAATTATCTGAGGAAGTTAAATCCACGTCACTTCCAGGCGACAATTTCCAAGTGGTGGTGGCTGTGGCGGCCGCGGCATTGCTGTGGTGGAAAAGTGCAACATTAACACATTGGCAGAGATCCATGATTTTACGTGCTTAGACAAGCAAGTTGCCAAAGGTAATAAAACGTGCTCAAGGGACAACCCCAGGACACAAATTGTAATGGTAAGATGTTGTAAATAATTGTGGATATTAATTATGCATTGAAATTTCAATTAGCTGTAGATGTGCGTGCATTCACTACGTTATTGTATTGTGACGAAATTGTGCAATGTGGATGAAACTTGAAAGAGGTGAAATGTTTTGGTCGAGAAACATTTGAAATTCGTAAGGATGAATAGATTAAATTTTTTGAATTAATATTCTATGTATGACAGTATATACATTGATAAATTTTAATGCGTGTGTCGCACATGTAAAATATGATTTTTAAATTTAAATTATGATAAGTTATTATACTTTCGAATTATAATATATATAAGTTATTAATGTATAGAAAATTAATCATAATTGTTTTATGAAGAATAATCAAAGCAAGACCTGTATCTTTGGGCATTGATTTCCATTGCATACTCCGAAATATGTATGCGTCGATCAATCCAACCCAAGGACTTCATGGCAACCAATTATAATTTCTTGCTAAATACATAATTAAGAGTATCCAAGTATGCGTAGAAAATTTAAAAAAAAAATTGAAAAAGGAAATGAATATACAAAGCAGATATAAGCACAAAATAATAAATCGGGTAGAGATGGATTAGATGGTTTAAAAGAATGGGTGTAAATAATAGATTGCGTGTTTAAATCCTTCCACGTTCCATTAAGAAAAAGCATAAAATTATAAATAGAAAATTTTTTTTTTTGGAAGCAAAGACATAAATAGAAAGTTGGAACGCCAACAAACGCCAAACTCGACATTGATACTTATCCATCCACGTTATATCCAAGTCATCTAATATTCAAATTTTCTTCGAAAAAAAAAAGGTCCACATTTTCCGCATAAAAAATTTCTGGTTCGACCACTAGTCCGTCCATCTTCTTTTCCAAAGATTATTTATGTCACTTCGCCTTGGCCGCGCATCGCCGCATTTCCACGCGTCCCTCAGTTTTGCCCACAAGCTTATTTTTCTTTTTAATATTTCTGGTGGTCCAATGAGCAAATCATACGCGTCAGATCAAAGCTAGCTCCAAACTGGAGACAAGGCTGAACAGATAGAGTATCATAATCTTAGCTAGAGAACAAAATAAAAGGGCAGTATCTCTTCGGGTCAATAAGAAGGAAAAATAAGTTCTGGGTGCATGTCAGAGGGTGTGGTGTCAATATGTAGCGTATTTTTGCAAACTTCCTTTTTTAGATTTTCCAGAATTGAGGGATGGAAAGGAATTACCTGCAATAGAATGGAGAAAATGGGAAGTGAACCATTATATTAAGATTTTAGACAAGAAAAGGAATGGATATTCCCGTTGAGACTACCGTAGGAATGATGCATTTGATAGAAAATACGGAAAGGAAATGAGAATTTGATAATGAATTCCATAGTTGGGTATTCCTTATCTCTTGTTGCATTGCCAAATAAATAGGGATTAAATTTTTATACATCGTTAATAGATGTGTTAGTGGATCTCGATGCATATCATATGATGTAATATTTCAAATTGAAATCTAATAAATTGTGTAACATGCATCAAGATCCATTTATCTGTACATTAATATTATACAAAATATTAACTCAGTAGATAAAAATAAATACCAACACCATTCCTTAGATTTGCTGGTTTTACCACTTGGAAGACGAAGCGGACATTCAGCAAGAAAAGGATGCTCTATCTTTGATTTGGTGATTATTGATGATAGTATTAGGCCCTGCTTGATAATTCAGTACAACACCTTAATTTAATGGATTCGAATTTTAACATATTTAGACCGTTTGATAATAAAAAATTAAATATTTGAATTAATTAAGTGACACTGAATTTTTTAGGCAAAACTTACTCCTAAAATTAAGTGATAAACTATTCACTTATCACTGAATGTGGTATGCACTCACATGTATTAGATTTAATATTTAACAATTCAATAACTTAATGCATTTAGATTTCAGATTTCATAATTCAGTTTTTAGATTTCAGTTTTATCATCCATACCCTTAATTTCATAAATCTAACTTATCTAAGGGTCTGTTTGATAACATAAAAAAGTGCTGAATCTGAATTTTTTCAGATATTCAGATGTTTTGAGTGTTTGATAAATGAAAATCTATTTGCTGAACTTGTTAAGTAGTTCTGAACTTGTGTGTATTTTTTTCAACACAAGAATCCTAACTGAATGCTTAATTCTGATAGAAATCAATAGAATTACTTCAATTATCTTATCTTATCTATCAAATCTACCTTTGTTTGTTAATTATGTTCAAAATTCTTATCTAATTAAATAATCTAATATTATCTATCTAATGATTTTCTATTTCTTTTTTCTCCCTTTTGAATGATTTTCACATCTTCTCTATACTCCTCATATAATATATTTCATCTTTTATATTAATTTGATTTAAAAATAAATATTGTCATTTTCATACCTAACATTTTTAGCTAATTAAATCATAGGTTCTATTTCTTTTTTGGATGAAAAGATATAAGGACAAATTTGTCAAATTTAACTTATTAAGCATTCAGTTATAAATGTTTACCAAACAATATAAATAGGTTTAACATTAAAATTCAGACATTCATATATTTCTTTTCAGTACTTAAAATTCGGCAAATTAATTGTTTCAGTATTCAGATTTCAGAATTCAGACTTTAGAATTCAGATTCAGTTTTATCAAATGGAACCTAACTTGTTTGACCTGCAACGGCAATATTATTGTTGTAAAAAACTTCATTTACAGATCTCAGCAGGGGAAAAAAAAGTAGTAATAACTAAAGAGATCCTTCCTTAAAATATAAAATAAAAACTTAGTTGATAACCTTTCATGTTCATAATCTAGATTAGGAATTTGGTCAGAGATGAAGACCTTACATGAATTGCTAGATCGTATTTCATAGACTTCAAGGGAGTGCTCAATTACGTAAAGAAGTGTTGCATGATTGTCGCCATTGATGATGCTAAATAACATCAATACGAGACCCTTTATATAAGCAATATTAGCAATTTGGTAATACACTTGCTATTTTCTTAAAAATCCTTTAAATTAATCATTGCTCATTATTATTCAAAAATTTGATTGGGTAAGTTAAGACTCGAGAAATTAGAGCTTATGAGTTTAGATCCTTTTTTCTCCTTTCCGCCTCTTAAGTAAATCCCACCACTTTCCTACTATGAAAAGGGGAAAAAAAAATTTGTCCGCTTAAAATAATTTCCCGATAATTGGTTATTAGCTATTGGCCACTACTGGACTCATTGTCTACAAGTTTTTGTGTGTGGGGGGGGGGGGGGGGTGAGTCAAAATCTGGCGTCTGTTGTTGAGCTCGGCCACCACTGGGTCTGTGATGCTTTCAAGACAAAAGTCACAAAACTAAACTTCTGTTCCTCTCATCAGGCTTCTTGTAAAATGACATTTTTCGTTCCTTATTTTTAAAATATAATTTTATGTCTCTTACAAATTTATATTGGTCAAATTTGGTTCCTACCTAGATTTTTGACTAGTATTTGGTTGGAATCCATCACGTACCTTGCACGTGATCATTTTTTAAGGGTAAAATTGTCAAATTAATTTTACACAATTCGATCCATAGTCACTCATATTTCACAAAATGAATTTTTTCATTTCTCGTATTTCACAAAATGAATTTTTTTATCTCTCACATTTTACAAAATGAATTTTTTCATCCCTCATTGATCATGTGTATGAATAGTTTTTTTTAAAATCTATATATGTATCTATTTAATTTCATTTGAACAATACAAATAGCACGCGTATAACTACCATTAGCCTATTTAGACGAAATCAAATAATTTCAATATTGTCGAGTATTTATATCGAATTAAATTTGGATAAAAAAAATAATCAAAGAAAAAGTATGATAAAAAGAAGTAAGTAATTGGCACTTTCAAATTTTAAAACAATCACAAAGTAAATAATTCAATTGTTGGTCTTAAAGGTGGCGAGTAGAAATTTCAAATTTAAATTGCAATTCATTAGCTTGACTGTAGAATTCGAATTAGGACACATTAATTGGATGACCTTATTATACAACTCAATAAATAAATTATTGCTAAAGAGAAAAGACCACAAATATTGAACAAATTCACATGGTGAAATCAAATAAATATATTCATGAGTTTAAAATAAAATTATTAGTTTTAAACTCATGTATATATCTATTGAATAGCATGTATACAATTACAATTAATATGTTTGGGTGAAATCAAATAGAGATATATTACATGTTATTCACATTATTCAAGTGAATTTAAATAGATACATACGTGAATTTTAAAAAACTATTCATACACATAGTCAATGAGGGATAAAAAAAATTCATTTTATAAAATATGAGGAATGAAAAAATTCATTTTATAAAATTTGTTCTCCATTTAGTACTTTAGATTTTATAAAAAAAGAAAAAAAAATCGAAAAGACTACAAAAATCTGATTTGTAATCTATAATCAATTAAAATAATAATCAAAAACAAGAGTTCATTAATAAATGTTTTTTCCCCAAACTCCCCTACCTAATATAAATCAAATGCAAACTAAATGGGTTTAGGAAAGGTGCTCCAGTCGACCGTAGTACGCTAGCTAGTGGTGCTACTGAACAGCGAAGTGCAAACTGCAAAGTGACACTTACCAATCTAACGCAGATCCGGGCTCCAACTCCACTGGCACCCGATCTTACACCGGCTCCGACCCGCCTGCCCCGCTCCTTCTTCCCTGCATCTCTCCAACATTATCTCCGATCAGGTATTCAATTCATCAGTCCAGTCGCCGATCACTTGTTTCCTTTTCACATTTTCTCATTCCCTACGGTGGATCTTTCTTTGTACATTCTAAAGCGAGCTTATTTAAATTATTAGGGTTATTCATCAATGAAATATAAGGATGCATTTCTACCAATTCCTTCTCTAATTCTGGCCTGTAATTGGATTTGTTAATTTCGCTTACTATTCAAACCGTCACATTTGCTGCTGTATTTCTTTTTTGACGAAAATTTTGCATCAGTGCTTTTATTTAGTGTATATGTATGTAAATTGTGGCTAAATGTAGTAGATTGAATCTATACTGCTGTCTCAACTCGAGGTCTGGTCGTTTAGTTTGTAGAAAAAAAATTTTATAATTCAAAAGCTGCAGAATTTAATTTTTGCCAGGAATTGCATTAGTCCTTTTTTTTTTTCAACGTGTCTGTATCGTGTGGCCATTTTGTAAATGGAGTATTTATGTATAGCGCAGTAGAAATTTGGGGTGAAGTTCTAAGAGATGGGCGTGCTTAATGTTGCAGAATTCATTTTTCGGTTGCAAAGCTGCAGAGGTTAATTTTGGTGCAAGAATGAACTTTTTGGGGCTGCGGTCAAATCAGACTGCAGCTTCTTCTGAGCAATCTTATGCTCAAGAAATTCAAGGAGATGCACATCAGCGTGTGAAACTTGCAACAACTCTAGAGGGTCTTATTGCTGAAGATCCATTTCCTGAAAATATGGTGGCTGAAAGTAGGAATGGAGATAGTGAAGTGTACGGGACTGAAAATGGGAGTTTTGACCACACAAGTGCAAAGAGTAACTCTCATGTAGAAGGCACACATGTTGATGTTTCTGAAGATGAGGGATGGATAGCCATTCCATACAGTACAGCCTCTTTTCTTTCCTTTCTGTTTTGGTTTTTATCATGCTATCTTAGTGGTGGTGTCACCAAACCAACTTGATAAATTTTAAGAGAAAGTGTGCGGCTTAGTCTTTATCTTTTCTGCAGCCAATGTATTGATTTCACTATTTTGGAAAGTCCAGTGTGTGTGTGTGTGTGTATTTTTTTTTTTAAAATTTTAAAAAAATGTCATGATATCCTTTTCCTCTATTGAGAGAGTAAAACATATGCTGGAAACTATTTTTTGTTCTTCCTATTTTTGAAATGGATTCCTGAGATTTCTTGAATGGCTTCCAATAAAGCTGAAGATAAGATTAATCATAACCATGTATTCTTCTCCAGAGGAACTTCCTCGGAATTGGAGTGATGCACCAGATATGTCCTTGTTTCGTCCTCTGGACCGCTCTTTTGTATTTCCAGGTAGTTCATCTTCGGGGGCATCCTTCAGCTTTCATTTTCATATTTTCATTTCTGCTACCCTTTTTTGTTTAGCAAAAGAGTTCAGGTTTCAGTTTATAATTTATTCTTCCCTCCCGCCTCTTGTTCCTTCTGATTTTCTGAAGTTTTCTGTTTCACAGGTGAGCAACTTCATATATTACTCTGCTTGTCGGCATGTAAGCAGGATATGGAAATTATTACACCCTTTAAAGTGGCTGCGGTGATGAATAAAAATGGTTTTGGACATAGTCCCGAGAAAGAGAACAGTAACGCCAGTGGTGAAAATAATCCTGTTCCAGAAAGAATGAAGGAAGGGAGTTCTGATGATCAAGATGTGAATCTGCATAGCCCGAATAAAGGCAGAAGGGATTCACAAAATTATATTTCTGATGGTGAATCTCTTCTTAGAATGGAAGATCACAGAAGGCAGACTGAAATGTTACTGAAAAAATTTGAAAACTCGCATTTTTTTGTTCGAATTGCGGAGTCAGATGAGCCACTTTGGTCTAAAAGAAGAGCTCCATCAGAATCTCTGGATTCTTCAGAAGTGGCTGAGAAGTTTAATATTGATAGTTCAATAAGTAAGAGTGCAAGAAGAAAGGTTGCTCTAAGCGCAATTGTCGATAGAGGATGCTGCGATTCGAGCATCACTGGGGGTTTGGCAAGAAATGCTATCAAGTGTCTCTCTCTTCCCAATGGAGATATAGTGGTATGCTTTACATAATTCTATCCCATCTTGAATATTTTATCTCATGTTTGTTGAGAATTATAAGTATGGTATCTGAGCGTTCATATTTTGGAACTAAGAACCTACGTTTTTTTTGGTATTCTGATATGTAAAGAAGTTTCTTTTTATTGTTACCTGATTATCTTTTTCCAAAATAGATATTTCCTTTAATCATGACATTTATTGGGTTGGAGTACTACTGATTTTCATTCCATCTTATTGTTTGGAAGGATGCAGGTGCTTTTACAGATAAATGTTGGTGTAGATTTGCTCAGAGATCCTGTTCTGGAAGTTCTTCAATTCGAGAGGCATCAGGACAGAGCTTTGTCTCCTGAGAAAGGGGAGAATCTTGTTGGCGTGGATCATGATCCATGTGGGGAATTATTGAGGTGGTTGCTTCCTTTGGATAATTCCATACCTCCTCCATCTCGTCCTTTATCACCACCTCAACTAAGTATGAGTTCAAGCATCCGGAGCACGTCCATAAGAGCTAGTGCATCTGCCTCATCTGGTTCTCAGCTTTTCTCTTTTGGCCATTTTAGAAGTTATTCCATGTCATCCCTGCCACCAAATAGTACACCAACCCCATCTGTTACAACCCCCAGTCCCAAACCAAACACTGACCTTGATGACAGGGATCAGTTCTCATTTCAGAAGATTGAAATTAGTCAAAAGAACAGGAGTGAAGGGCTTTTATCATTCCGAGGTGTGTCATTGGAGCCAGAGCGATTTTCTACTCGCTGTGGTCTGGAAGGCATTTATACACCAGGAAGACGGTGGAGAAGGAAAATTGAAATAATTCAACCTGTAGAAATTTGTTCTACTGCTGCAGATTGCAACTCAGATAACCTTGTTTGTGTTCAAGTGAAGGTCAGCCCTGTTTTCTCTTATTGTCATTAACACTGTTAGCGTCTCATAATGTGGTCGGAAGCCCGTTTTTATAGTAGATCTGCTAGATCATTTATGAAATGAATATTGAATTAAAAAAACGACAGTTAAACTATGGTACTAGTTCCTTTTTATGTTTGTTCTGCCTACTTTGGCTCGAAGGAACCTTCTGATGAAACTTCTGATGTATATTCATTTACTTGTATTGCAGAACATCTCTCCTGTTCATTTGCAAGAGGTTGTGGTGTATATAGATGCCATTACAATCGTCTATGAAGAGGCTTCAACTGGTGGACCACCTTTGTGTTTTCCAATTGCATGCATTGAAGCTGGCAATGAGCACAGTTTGCCAAATTTAGAACTCAGGTTGCTTTTCACCTATGGTTCAGTATTAGGTCTTGAAACCATTTTTTATGCTTGGAAAACCAAGAGGTTTCTTAACTTTTCTCTCATGAGTATAAATTGCCTATGCTTTCACATTCATTTACTTGTGTTCATCGACTTGAATGCATCACCCAGGTCATGTATTTAACGAAACAAATGGACTTTAATAGACTAGTAAGTGTTGCTAATCTAGATTCCCTAGAATCTCAATCGTTTAGTTGTTATGCTGTCTTTCCAGGAGAGGGGAAGAACACTCCTTTATTCTTAAACCAGCAGCTTCATTATGGAAGAGCCCTAGAAGTCATAGTGAAAAAAGTTTTGAGTCATCAAGTTTAGCCGCTGGAAATGCAGCAACAACTTGGCGTCAATCCATTTACAACGAAGGAAAACAAAGTGGCTCGTCTGCTGATCAGTATGCAATTCTTGTATCATGTAGGAGCAACTTCACTGGTATAAATTACTGCTGATTATCTGTTAGTTACGGTACCGAATTGGTTAATATAATTATACTTCATTTATACCTATATGTTATTAAATTCTAGAATCAAGGTTGTTCTTCAAACAAGCTACAAGCTGGAGGCCACGTATATCTAGGGATATTATGATATCTGTTGCTTCTGAAAGGTCAAGACAAGCTATTGGATCTGATGGAAGAGTTGCTCCGCTTCCAGTTCAGGTTTTACCTAAATCTGAGAAGCAAATGTGTTCTTTATTTCTCTATTTGCAAAGCATTTATCTTGATTCTTGAAACTGTCAGGTGTTAACACTTCAGGCTTCAAATTTGACATCTGAAGATCTTACATTGACAGTTCTTGCTCCAGCATCATTTACTTCACCACCATCTGTTCTGTCATTGAGTTCTTCACCATCATCACCAGCAAGCCCATTTATCAATTCTTCTGAGTTGACAACAAGAGTGAGTAGTGAAAGAAGCAGCAATGCTGGCCATACACAAGTCTCAGTTTTCGTGGATCAAGGTCAGGGAGGGAAAGGTGGATATCAGTCTATTTCATTGAATGCTGAAGTTATTCATTTATCTGATGTCCTTCCGAGCAATGATTTAGGCTGTACACATCTCTGGTTGCAAAGTAGAGTGCCACTTGGGTAATCTCCCTCTCTTTCCTTTACACGCACACGCACATACAGAAAACACCATTGTAGTGTTTTTTTTCCTCTCAATTTCAATCTGCCCCCTCTTGAACTAAGCTTGGTTGCATCAGATGCATTCCTGCTCAGTGTACATCAACTATCAAGCTTGAGGTACTTCCTTTGAGGGATGGAATCATTGCTCTTGATTCTTTGCAGATTGGCGTTAAGGAGAAAGGTATCTCTGGGTCCTTTTGTTGAGTTCATATCTTGTTTGTGATTGTTCTTGAGATTATAAGGTTTTTGTATTAAAACCAAGATGAGTAGTGAAGTATTGCATATCATCCTTTGACTCTGATATGTTTCAATCAGTGATTATGAACACAAATTATCTAAAAAATCAAAAGATTTAACCTATGAAATGTTGTCTAGGAAAAGCAAACAATCAGAAGTGTTGTCTAGGAACATTTAGCCAAAAGATGTCAAATTTTTCTTGCAATAATTACCTGATACAAACTGCACAGATACAGGGAAGGAGATTTGTTTGCAACACTTGATTTTACAAAGAATGTTGATTGTTTGGGGTCAAGGATGGCTTCTGAGTTAATGACTTGATGTTGATACCAGTTACCAATTCGATTGGGTTTTCACTTTTGATGCATGCAGTTTCTTCAATTTGTAGAATTGTAAAGGCTATACAGACTAGGCTTATATGTAACTTGTCTGGTATATGACCTTGTTTATGTCCTTTATCCATTTTTGTTTTGTTCTGGTGTTTGGCAGGGCTTACCTATGTGCCTGAGCATTCACTAAAGATTAATGCTACGTCTAGCATTGCCACAGGAATGGTCTGACGGACTGTTGAGTGGTGTAGAGACCAAACAGGCATACATAGTCATGTACGATTTACAGATTCAAGTAAAGGTTAGAATAGGAGATATGCTGTTAAAGCTGTATTTGTACAAATTGAGTTCCGTGAAAAACAATTCAATTTCTCAAATTTTCAATTTGAGTTTTCATTCATTGTGAATATGTACGGGGCCATTTTGATTTATTTTTTGTTTTTTCCCTTTTTTAAAAAAAAAAAACAATTTCGATAGAGGTAATTTATCTTTTCTATGAAATGTCATTGTGGCTACTGGAATATTGTAGTTTTATCTCTTGCAAAATTTTAGTTCTGATCCTAAGACATCATCAGGGAATACTTGCAGCTGCGGATATAAAATCCCATTCAGAGGCTGAGACTGCCCCTTCCCAGAGCTTCCTGGGTTTATAGCTTAGCATAGTTCCCTGACCAAACTTTTATTCCTCTGCCAATGTCTGCATTTTTTTTAATCCAAGGTGCGATATTCTCGCGAAGATTGCTTTTGCAAGTTGCACCAACTCTTAATGGAAACCTGAGCTAGTAGTGGTTAGGCAAGTGGTGCTTTTCGGATATTTGCAGCAGAGCCACAATCATATTCGACAGTGCCAAAATCCGACTGTAGTTGAAGGACACTGGAGATTCAACTGCAATCCAGTCATTCTCCGGAGATTTGTCAAGTGGCCAGTTTGCCATCAACAATTGTCATGCGACGTGCATACTTTCGATTGTTCTTTTCACTCGGAGACTAGATGAGGAGAAAGAAGAAAAGATACAAAGTACGATGGGATTTTATCAACTGTTCTCTCCTCGTTGGGATGATGTTTATCTCTTTGCAAGTGTCAACCTTTTTCCTAGGAGAATTCGAGTTAATTGCTGCGGATTTGCCTCTAAATTGGAGAATGTAAATCAACACTCAAAAACTGAACCAAGTTGTCCTTGGGTTTTTAGCTTCAGACAGGCCATCCATTTTCACCTTGCTAAAGGATCGAAGACGCTTCTCGTACGTTAGTTTCAAACTTGAGGTTTAGTGTGTAGTTCATTTTGTGGCAAATTTTTTTTTTTTTTTTGTCTTCACAGTGGGTATCTGGGGCTTATGGACTGGTAATACCGTACGACTCCAACTAATCCCATTGCGGATGGAGAGAGAGGCTGCCCAGCATCATCCCACCAATGTTTACCCGGGATTTGAACGTGCACGGAGACTCTCATCCAACTGGGCTACAACCATCCGCTCTAGCCCGGGGGCAGTTCATTTTGTGGCAATTGATGTCCTTAAACATCAAATAAAACTGTAGAAGAATGTAGCATGGGTCCATTATTTTCATGGCTTGGTGTAAAAGAAATAAAAAGAGACACATCAATCGCAATAAGGGGAGATAAAAATTACATGGACGTTAACATTTAATAGTAGCTTTCAGAGGGGTCACTTTATCAATTTATAATACAAATTAAGAAGGGATATTCTCTATAAAAAAAATATATGTTGAAACAACCATCAGCTTATCATGTTCTACAGTTATACATTAGCAAATAAAATAGTGCTCGCAAGTCAACTCAGCCTTGACAAAAATCCGCTACAGTAGTGTTTTCCAGAGCAACTGTCCAGTCTGATCTATTAACATTTTATTACACTTGTACGGTTTTAAGTTGCAGAATAATTTGCACATCTCTCTCTTGTCTCGCAGATCAATTCGTCTGTTGTTTCATCCTAGATCTGTGGATGCATTTCCGTTCTAGCGTAAAATTATGCTTGAATTGATAATTTTTTTGAAAAGTTTGTAAAAAAAAAATATATATATACTGTAACGATCTAATACACGCGAAATAAAAAGATAAATATTCACGCAAAAAGTGAACATCTTTTGAAAAAAATAAATAACAATCCAAATAAGAAATCGTACTCGAAACTTTTTTAATATTATTATTTTTTGCAGTTCATGTATAAGTGATTTGCTGCAACGAGTTATTTTTCCAATTCAGACTTCAATATCATCCAACTCAATCCACATATTTCATGGCTTTCTTCAATTTCAGAGAAAAAGAAAACCCCCACCTCACCTCACCTCAGCCTCACATGCAAATAAACCTTTTGTCAATCATCAAAAGTCAAAGAATTTGGTGAAACACACTGCAACTTCCTTTCCCTAAAATTGTTGAACAAAAATATCATAGCAGCAGCAGCAGCAGCAGCAGTCTTGGTAGATAATGAATGAAAAACCTAATCGAAGCCAGCCAGGGCCAGGGGTGGCTTTCACATGCAGCTATGCTCCCATTTCAACCCCATATCGTATTTTCTATTTTAATATCATTATGTGCCCATTAAAGTCTACTCTCCGCCCCCTATCCCTTGTAAATATTAATATTGGTGAAAATTAAACAACCAAAGGAATTTTGCCGCAACCTACTCGCACTTTGATGGTCAACATTTGAAGAAGGGTGCAACTCATTTATCCAAGTCAGCATAGAAGATAGGGATGGGGGCACTGCTGTTTTCAGACTCCCTTCACTGTGCCCCTCCCCAACTTTCGAATCTTCCCTTTGGCAGATTGTTTGTTTTTTTGTGTAATTATTATTATTATTATTATTAAGCCAGTGCTTAGAAGTTATCCCACTCATTGGCTGCTGATCATATGATTAAATTTCATTTTGTTTTCCGTGTCTCAGAGTTTTTTTTTATTATTTAATTTTATAGAAATATGCGTGATGATAACTACGTGATGTATATGAAATAAAAAAATAACATCAAAAAATCACTTTAAAAGCTTTTCACGAACTAACAATCCACCAGGCCCTTCATTTCTTATTATGTTTCAAAATATATGATTCGTATTTCTTCTCATTTTTCTTTTCTTGAGAAAATACGAACCAGATATGGTCTGGAATTTCACTTCTTTTCTCCACTAATCTGCTTGATCAACAGATTAGAATTCACGATGGCTTTTTTCTGTTAAGTGGAAAAACAGAGAAAAATAATTTAAGATTTAAGAAAAAATACCCTTAATATCATTCCCGACGCCCGTGTTGGCGTCCGCACACTTGAGGCGGACACGTCACCGTACATGTGGGTCCCGCCCTCTTATTCTCTCTCGTGCCCAGGCTGCCCATTCTTTCCACTTCTCACTTCTTGAAAACTGACAGCTCTCCTCTTCAATACCGCTCGAATTTCCAAAACTGCCCCTCCAACTAAAACGTTTGCAAGAGCCTCAGTATTTTTTCTTGTAGCGCTGAATCGTGGATTTAAATGAAGCCTGCTCTCAGTTTTAGCCAAGGTGCGATTGGAATTTTTTTAGAGACAAATATTTATAGTTTTTGTGAATGTTCTTCCAATGCATCTTTTACTTGATATTTTCTCTTCGCGTGTATCATATTTTAAAAAGTATTATAGTAATTTTTCTTTAAGAATTTCTCAAAATATGCAATCAAAATGCATTTTGAAAATTTAACCATATTTTATTCCGTAATAAATTTAAACTGGTGTTCCTATTCAGTTTGATTATTCTTTGAACCAAATTTAAACAAATTTTAATCAAATTAAACTCAATTGACTTGATTCGATTCTATTAATATTCAAGCTTTATACTTTATCTTTAGGGCTTGAATTGATTTCTATTAGACATTGTACAAATTTGGTTTAATTTGTTAAAGAAGAATGAATTTTTTAATTTTTTTTGTCATCGATGAACTCCGTTTTTATTGTTCAAGTAATTTTGATTTCTATTTATTAAGTTTTAACCCGTAAATAGTTAGCAGTCTCATAACCATTTACGTAAATTCAACTTTTCTGCCCGCGTTCTCCGGGCAGCTCCACATTAGCTTTTTCGGTCTTCGATTCTATTAAAAAATGTAAGAACCGATAATTCACATTTCATTACAATAATTATTTCTCATTTCCAGAGGTGTATATACATTACGCATACATATCAGAGAAAATAAATTGCTCTTTTTCTTTTTCTTTTTCGAGCATTGAATTGGTCAGAATAATAGTTCTCTTTTGTTGGGATTTCAATATCTTTGAGGTGCAGACATTTCTGGGGGGCACTTTTGAACTGGAATTATT
Organism: Coffea eugenioides; assembly: GCF_003713205.1. Taxonomy (NCBI): domain Eukaryota; kingdom Viridiplantae; phylum Streptophyta; class Magnoliopsida; order Gentianales; family Rubiaceae; genus Coffea; species Coffea eugenioides. The sequence continues at coordinate 43,847,595 of NC_040045.1, read as the reverse complement.
ATCTGATTCCAGCTCTGTTTTTTTTTTTTTTTGTTTTTTTACTATGCTTTGCTTGCTTGCCTGCACTATCAATCTGTTCTCCTCCTCTACTGGGGGTAAAGTTTTCTACTTTGTTGAAGATCAAACATGTGATCTGATTATTTGAGCTCTTTTGGAGCAAATTTGTGATCTTTGGTTGGTTTTTCCTACTGGCCTTGAGCTATTTCAACTGTTTTCGAAGGATTGGCCTACAAGTTTGGGATTTGTGGCGGCCCTTTCGGGTATTTGGGTTGTATTTTAGAGTCTTTGGCTGATTTACTGAACCTGGTTTGAGCTATTTTGGATGATTTTTGTCGGGTTTTGTTGGAAATAGGAGTTCTGTATAAGGGCTAGTTGGGGAATTTGTTTGAGGGCTTTGGGAAAGGGGGAGGTGGGTCTTTGGTGAAAGGTGTGATTTTGGGAGTTTTTTGATGCCATCTGAGTTCTATTTTGGGGGTTGTGAAATATGGGATTAGTTGGAGGAGGTGATGGTGAAAAGGTGGAATCTTGGGATGTTGGAAAATCAGAGGGGAAGAAGAAGAAGAAAGAGAGAGGTGGTTCCGTGGAGACTGGATGTTGGAGGAAGTTAAGGTTTATTGGCAGCTGTATTTCTTCAAGATCTAAAGTGGATAGCTCTATCAGTGGCATCAGTACTCACTATGGTATTTGCAAGATTCCTTCCTTTCTCTCAATTGAACTGATTAAGGTTGAGTTAATTGTTTCAGCTAAGCTTGTTCTCAGTCTACATGAACACTTTCGTATCATATGTGGTGAAATTGTGCGTACATGTTCTGCTTGTGTGTTTTACTTAATTCGCTTGAGCATGTTGTCCTTTCTCCGGATTCCAGAGCATGGTCAACATCTTTTTTTCGTGATTTCACGTGTTCTTTACTTATTGGTATGCCAAGCTCTAGGTGATATAAGCAATGCCTCATGAGAAATTTCAGATTTTGGTTTGAGCAATTGAAGTCAGATGGTGTTATGGGTAGGCAGGTAGCTTTCACTGTCCCAGTCCCACCATTTCTTCCCTTGAAAACCTGAAAATGTGACAAAAATTGGAGGGAAGGTAAAAGAAATCAAAACACAAATAAGACTTCCAGTATAATCTAATCGTCCTTTTGTTGGCTGTGGGGTGGGGGAGGTCTTCGCTTTTTTCATGGATAGAGTACCTCAATGTTTGTAGCTTATTCCTTTTTAATCTTTTTGGATATTTATATCATGAGATTTGTATATTCTATACATGGATTGCAACCTCTTCCATGGACCAATGTGGGATATATCCTTTTGTTAAAAGGAAATGGTATTGAAATTCTTAAATTTGACATAATTGCTAGTCTTTAGACTACAATTTGCGAAAGAAAAAATCTTAAGGAGTACTTGAAAGTCCTTTTTTATTATTTCTTTATTGTAGCTTATGACAGTAATGGATTGCCACTGTAACCCATTTTTGGTAAATCAATTTAATATTCTGCGCATGCCCTTAATGATTTTGACCAAGTATTTGAAATTTCTATACTTAATGGAAATTGACGTTTTCTAGTCTAGTTGCAGAAACCAATTCAATTAAGGGGTTGTAATTTGCTAGGAAATCAATTTGAATGGTCCAAATAATGTCAGCGCTGGGAAATGTATTTGATTTTCGATGCCTTTTAGTCAAACATATCCCCATGACACGCATGGATAATAACAGGGATAAGAGACGAAGGGAGACATTTTATCCTTGGTTGCACATAAGCACCAATTGGCAGGTGGTTATTCAAACTTCTGATGTTTCCAGCCTCTCGCTGCAGATATGAGAGTACCTCATTTAATGGGATTAAAGTTATTGCTTTCTGTTGTTTAAGTCAAGCATCTCATAGAACCACTTGAGGACCTTCCATTGATTCTCTTGTAGTGCTGTCTGACTACTTGCTCATGTTTGCTCAGTGATGTCTCCATACTGGTTGTCTTTTTCTGGTATTTTCCCTGTGTAGCACATAGCTGTGATTTCTTGGAATGTGATAGTCTTCAAGAATACTGTGTGCTAAATGCTAATCGCTAAACAAGATAAATTCTTCCTAGGTTTTCTCTTCTATACAAGATTATATCCTGTACCTTATGTTTTCCACTTGTGTGCATGTCTGCAGAAAGCAAGTCTGCAAATGACACTAGTCGAGATCAACCAGCTGCTGCAGTAATTTCTTCGACAGCCACCAGTACTGCAGAAAGTAATTCATCCACGTCCAAACTTGAAGAGGAGCTAAAGGTTGCTTCTCGGCTTCGAAAGTTCACATTTAATGATCTGAAACTAGCGACCAGAAATTTTAGACCAGAGTCTCTTCTTGGTGAAGGAGGTTTTGGTTGTGTATTTAAGGGATGGATTGAAGAGAATGGAACAGCGCCAGTGAAACCTGGAACGGGGCTTACTGTTGCTGTGAAAACCCTCAATCATGATGGGCTTCAGGGTCACAAAGAATGGCTGGTTTGATGCTTTCTTGAATAACTTTGCTTTTGATGCTGTTTTTCTAATTTGTCCTTGTTAACTTTTGGTCATTCTAAATTTTTAATTAAATTTGGCAGGCCGAAGTAAGTTTTCTTGGTGATCTTATCCATCCTAATTTGGTTAAGCTTATTGGTTACTGTATTGAAGATGATCAAAGACTGCTAGTTTATGAGTTCATGCCTCGGGGAAGCTTGGAGAACCATCTCTTTAGGAGTATGTAATTAGTACTCTTGTAAATTTTGTTCAATGATAATTTCTTCTCCTCCTCATGTTGAATTGTAAAAGTGATACTTTGAAGAGATCATCTTGTCTATGTATGACATTTGACAAGCTTATACCCGTTCTACAAAACCAAAAAGTGTATAAATAAATAAATAATAAAATGACAAGCTTGTAACCCATTTTGTTGAGGAATATGTTTGAAGTGCTAATTATGATTTATATGGATTTATGCATGTGCCTCCCTGTGTGGGCTTCCATTTAGGATACGGGGTATTTATATTTGTCATGTTGGAGTTCGCTGTATTTTATTAAATGTGGTCCCACAAGCTTCAAGAAATGGTATGGTTATTTCTGTATTGGCTGAATGGCCTTGCTACTTATTCCCCAAAGTTCTTTTATGTATTACCAATTCATTCTGTTTTAGTTCAGAGTGTTGCTCATTTTATTGTTCCATTGATGCTTGAATGCAGGTTGGCTGACTCTTGAAATTTCTAATGCTATCTCTTTAACTAAACATACATCAATTCTTGCCTAATTATGAATTAGGGTTGTCTCAGATGGTTAATGAATTTCTTTACCAATTCTTTAACTGGGTTTGGTCTTCCATCATCCTCCCCTTGAGTAGTAGGTTTTTCCATGATAAAAGGGGAAAAATGGTGTTTCTAGTCCTGGTTTGATGAAGGTGCTTGGGTGCCAGAAAGAGTATTGGAGTAAAAGAGAATATGAGTAAAAAGCGAGGATGTAGTAAGGACATGTATCTTCAACTTTACCTACTGTTTTTGTTTTCTGTTCTTGAATATTGGTTTGAGTATTGGTGTCTGGATATCAATGGTCAATGTTATGTAGGTGTCACTTACCCAATCCTTTTTCTGATCAGAGTCAAATTCATTGAATGATAATACTCATAGATCATGGTGAGGGATAGTAATACTGTTGAAATATCCTTAGCTACATGCTTAATGCCTTCACATAATATTATGATGGAAATAAAGCAAACTGTGGACATCTTTCACAATCCTGTTTCCTATCTTCTTCCTTATCTAGTTCTCTGATTGTCTGTACCATTTTTGAGCCTGGTATCAGAGGTGTAATTTTAATCTGACGGTACTAAGAAGTATTCACTTCATTCACTTTGTTGTTGGTACTGTGGTGCTATTGCAACGTAAACGTAAATACTGGCTTTGCATATGATTTTCCATTTTTACTTCAATTTAACTCCTGTTCTTTTTGTGCAGGGTCCCTTCCTCTTCCGTGGTCTATCAGGATGAAAATTGCTCTAGGTGCTGCAAAAGGTCTTGCATTTCTCCATGAGGAAGCAGAGAGGCCAGTTATATACCGTGACTTCAAGACCTCAAACATCCTGTTAGATGCAGTATGTGATCAACACTTCAGGATTTATATGAATTAAGTTGTATTATCATTTTGAGAAATGCTGTTTGAGTCTTCAAAATTCTGCTCTGGTTCCATTTTATTCTTCTATTTTGCAACTTTTAAGACATTTGATTGCTTATGTTGTGTATATGTATCAATTTAGTCCACCATGTTTTTACTTGACAGTATTTCGTCCACTGTGTTTTACAGTTTGTATGTTTGCTTTATAGCTAATTAACCAAAAATAATCAAACTTTAGGATATTGGGGATTAATTATGCCATTAGTGAAACACGAGGGACAAAAGTAGGTTGTGACTAAAATATGCTTGGGCTAAAATATGGCGAGTGCAAGATATGATGTACTAAATTGAGATCAGTACAAAGCACAGAGAACTAAACTGCAATTGGGCCATTTACCTTTTACCTAATAAAACATCATTTGTTTGTAGGATTACAATGCCAAGCTTTCTGATTTTGGACTTGCCAAGGATGGTCCAGAGGGAGATAAGACTCATGTCTCTACTCGTGTGATGGGAACATATGGTTATGCGGCCCCAGAATATGTGATGACAGGTAATCTTGATCTCTTGTTATAATTATTATTGATATTTGTTTCTTGCATGCTATTCCTCTAGAGAAGAAAGAAAGATAGAAAAGGGGGCTGTGAAGGCAATAAAAGTAGGTTACTCAATCATATTGGAGGCTTTATTTTGTCTTTTCCAAAGCTTGACCTGTAGTGATGGATGTTTCACTGCTGTTGGAAAATATGCTAATCCCGACCCCTTGTTGTCTCACAATTTTCCATTGCCGTGTGTGCCCACTTGTCTTGTGAGAATGAGGGGCTTCTGGCATATCTGTGGTCATTATTCTTGCTACCGTTTGAATTGGCACGGAACTGGGCTACTTCAAATAAAAGCCCAATTAACATGGTCATAGGACATTCATCTGTTTGATTATATACGCTTGGCTGCTGAGTATTCTATTCTACGTGCTACTTATATTCGATGTCTTCATAGGACCAAGGCAGCGCAATCATGTCAATACATTGAAGCTCACACAGAAAGCTGGAGCTAGACTAGCTTTTCTCACTAAATCATCAGTAATTCTAATAACTAAGATATTTATGTGGTAGAACAATACTTGACATTATGGATAGCGTGTTTAGCTTCTCTTTTTCTTGAGCTTCATTATGGAGTCGAGTGTTTGGTGGCTGCAACTTACCTGATCATTGTGTATTTAGCTGTTAATTTCTAATCAGACATGTAATTTTTTTCTCAGGGCACCTTACGTCGAAGAGTGATGTCTACAGCTTTGGCGTGGTTTTACTCGAGATGCTAACAGGCAGGAGATCGATGGACAAGAACCGGCCTAACGGGGAGCATAACCTGGTAGAGTGGGCCCGGCCTCATCTTGGCGAGAGAAGAAGGTTTTATCGATTGATAGACCCTAGGCTGGAAGGCCATTTTTCGATTAAAGGTGCACAGAAAGCTGCACAATTGGCTGCTCGCTGCCTTAGCCGAGACCCAAAAGCCAGGCCGCTAATGAGTGAAGTTGTGGAAGCCTTGAGACCTTTGCCTGCTCTCAAGGACATGGCCAGCTCATCCTACTATTTTCAGACCATGCAAAGTGATCGCGTAGGATCCAGTCCAAACACCAGAAATGGTATAAGATCACAAGTTGCATCATTCACGAGAAATGGACAACATCCTAGGAGTCTTTCCATACCAAATGGCTCTCATGCTTCTCCGTATCATCATCAGTTTCCTCAAAACTCACCAAAACCGAATGGTAAACAATAGGGGTGGACTGGAGTTCCCAGGACGCGTTTCTTTTCCAATCCACATTCTTTTTCTTTCCCCAAATCACGAGCATGATTTGTTGGCCCCCTGGTGTTTTAGATGATGACTGGAAAAGGGAATGGAAGAGTATGGTTTATGGTGTTGTGGTCTTGAGTGGTGTAACTTCCTTTTGGGAAAGAATGTAATGTAAGCACAGCTGAATTTAGTGGAGAAAATATTTATCTGTATCCAAATAAGAAACCCTCCTATCTCTACTCCTCCCCCATCCCTGATTCCTGCGTTCTCATGCGGGAAGGGGAAAGAAAAAGGTCCAATCTGGTAATCGTCTGACGGTCTGGGTACAAATTTTTAGCATGTATATTTCAACTTCTTATTGGGCTCATTGTTTGGAATACGTGAACTCCTTTGCCTTGAGTCGTAAAATGGATGTCTGTTTGCTGGAACAGAACTTTTGACAATCAGCACGATGCATGAAGGAGAGGGAAGGAAGAGGGGGGGGGGGGTAAGGAATGATTGATCAAAAATAACTTTTCCTCCCCGGGTTCGAAGGACCGGGGGGAAGATGGTGTGGAATTCTTGATGAAACGAACTTTTCCTTCCCCGAGTTCTTTGAACTAATTAACTAAACAAAAGCCCTTCAACTTAGAACAGAAAGTAAGCCCCATGAAAAGTTTCGGAAATCAATCTCAACTTCTGATGGGATTACTATTAATCATCATACATACCAGAACAAGTTAATAAGATTATGCCTGGCTAATTCGAATACTTATTTTGAACATTTACTGTTCAGAATCTTGGTGCTCATTGGTAAACCAACCTTTCAACTCATTGGTTCCACTATTTGGTCCTTAACAATCAATGAGATTTATTTAGACGGTCATGCCAACTCGAACACAAGTCAGTTGTAATCTCTCTAAATAGTGATGTGTACAAATTATAGAAATTAAAGGAAGATAAAAATTTGTTAGCTGTGTGTGAGCTTTAATGGCCTATCAACTAAACCGGGAGTTTTGTTAACATGCAATTTTTCGAAATCATGTCATTATTTCTTGCATCCGTACAATACATAACCAGATATTTTGCCGGTAAATACTTTTCCAAATAGCGAGTAGATTCGGATTTTACTAACTTTTTAACTACAATTTCTGTGTTAAACTCCCTTCCATTGAGGCAAAACGTTTCCAATCTGCATGAGAATTTGCCTTATTAACACTTTAAATACAACCTCTTAGTAATCCCTTCTTGCATTCACTGGCATTAATTAGCATCTTGTGATGTACTAATCCTCTTCAGCTACTTCTACCAACTTTTCTCCTTAATTTGATTCCATTAGCTTTTTGGTCACGGTATTAATTTCAGAGTTTGGACCATGAATAAACAATTTTCTAATTAATTATAAACATTAAATATCGGTATTAATAAGTAGTATTTAAGAACCATGGAATGCTCCATGCTTCCTTATGGCTATAAGTTTCTGCCCACTGATCAAGATTTAATAAAACATCTTCAACACAAAGCTGCTGGAAATCCATTGCCATCCCTCGGTCTTATAGATCGAGGAATGCGATCTATACAATACGGAACCGGATGATTTGTTCAGAGGGTCGAATAAAGATGTTAGATATTTCTTTGTTAAACCTGAGAAAAAGGTTAAAGGCGGCTCAAGGCTTAGAAGGACGGTTGGGACTAAAGCAACGTGGAAAGGTTCAAACAAAGGTAGCTTAGTGCATGACTTGAGAGGAACGGTGGTGGGATTGAAAAAGAATTTCGTATGCATATTGAATAGTGGCGAGAATGGTAAGGGCATTCATGGCGGATATATTATGGATGAGTTTAGGCTTAAGGATTCTATCCCAAACATTGTTCTTTGTCGCGTCAAGAAGAGGCCGCAGCAAAAGAACCATCAAGATCAAGACCGAGATATTGATGCCAATACAAGTGAGTTCAGTATGATTTCTGACGACGTAAATCATGATGAGGGAGCCATCATATGCATGCCCACAGCCGATCAAGATCAAGGTCAAGATGTTGATCACGACTTAATTGACATTGACGAGTTGTTACCACCTTTAGACGATCAAGAAAGCAGCAAGCAGTTAATTAATGAGGATCATCATCAAGGTCCCCCAGTTGAACTCAGTATTGAAGATGCTTGTGATTATCATAACACTATGGCCATGATTAAACATTGATCAAAATGGCAATGGATCCTTTGCAACCGAGGAGTTAGTGCCATGCATAAGTTTTGGAGCGAGCGAGCGAGCGATATTATCAAGACCGTTCAGGACGTCCCTTGATTCTAAACGTGGAAGCTGATTATCATAAACAACTGGAGGAACCATTAATTGATCCAATGCGGTCAGTGGACAACCAGCCCTCTGTGGAAAAACCATACGCCACCGCAGGACTTTTATCTGCAATCAACAATGCCGGAGAGTTTACAAAAGACACAGTAGAATTTCTCTTAGGTGATTATGACTAAAAAGATGACATAAAATTCTAGATCATAAGTTCCAGAATGGTTCTTCAAGGTTTATATGGAATCTTGTGTCGATTTGTATGCATATAGTCTAGACTTTGTATCCTTGTTTAAGCTTTCTTTAGTTATTGCAAGTTTAGCCACCCTGTGACATATGTTCTGTCTCTCTTTCTAATTGAATTTTCCCCCCCTCAAAAATCTCCATTGCTTGCTAATAAAATGGTAATAATGAGTGCCATTCTTCTTTTTTTTTTGGTGCATAGAATACATATTATAGGGTTGGTTTATTTTTTCCCTTTGGGGATGGGGGAAGGGGGCTTATGTTGCTCAAAGTTAAAGGCCAGCCAATGGTGATGGTTTTCTTCTTCTTTTTGGCGTTCACTTCTTCTATTGTGTGCAAATATTTGCAATTTAAGGAGTATCTTTTGCCTTTTGCTCATAGTTCTATTATTCATTTTGAAAGAAGCATCCGACAAATGAGCTCACAGCTGTGACTTATTCTCCGAGCTTGGCAAAATCAAGAATTGCACATTCTCCGGTGTTCTCAATTAACCAAAGTGTGTACAGTGTGTAGGATTTGTTTGGATAAAGTATTATTTGAAATAATTACTATAATATTTTTTGTGATGTGATGTATATGAGATAAAAAGATAATTAAAAATATAAAAAGGTGGATTGGAAAACGTGTTTATATTGCAAGCGATTACAAGAACTTTTAATTCTCACCAATCCTATCTTTTACAAAATTTGGCACTTTTTTTATTTGATGTTTGATAAATATCTTTTCTCGACAATTAAAGAAAAACAAAATTAGGAACATTATTAAACAAATGTACATATGAATATCCTCTTTCTATGACTTGCATGGAGGTAGAAATTGTCCCTCTGATAATTATCTTGAAAATTAGTAAAATCATTACAATACAGTTCACAATAAGCCCCAAAAAGGGTCTTACAATCACAAAAAATCCCTCTTGTTACATTATCCACAAGGACAATTAGCAAGCCCTTGTAATTTATCACAAACCTCAAGGGATAATTGTAAATTAACCAAGTATTTAATGTAGTTTTGTTGATTTTTGCCATATTAAATTAAAAAGACATGAAGGAACCTGTTATTATTTGTTTTTTTTTCCCCTTGCCAATCTCGCAAGTTCTTTTTTCCTCAATTTTCTATTCTTTCAAAATAACCGACGGCCCACAACATTCCCCCCTCTCCCAAGATAATCCAACGGCCAAGAAAAATCAGCGTAATAAACTAGGTTAAAAGTTTTGGAAGCATTTTCCAACACATCCAGCCTCATATTCTCTGTCTCTATTTTCCCCGTCAAACTCCCCGTCGCAGCTTACAACCCAACGCCGCCAACCAAACCCTCCTTTCTCCCTCCTCAGTCGAAATTTAGCGGCGGAAAATGGTGAAGGGTCCCGGCCTCTACTCCGATATCGGCAAAAGAGCCCGAGGTATTTATCCTTTGCTCTTTCAATTGTAGTCCTGTTTTGTTAAGTTTCGAGGATTTTCGTACTGTACTCACAAGATGTTTGATGTTTTGTCTGTTAGATCTTTTGTACAAGGATTATCAGGGCGACCACAAATTCAGCGTTACCACTTATAGTCCCAATGGAGTGGTGGGTTCTCTCTCTCTCTCTCTGTACTGGTTTGTGTGTTTTTTGTATACATATCTGTGTATGGGTTCAAATGGGTCATGTATGTATGAGCTTGTTTTGCCGATGAGTGTTGTTTCTGAAAGTTTGATGTGCTTTTCGGCTGGAGTTTCGTGATATATTGCAGCTGGAAAAAGTAGTCTCTTTGATTTACTTATGGAAGAGGAAATATTTTCGTTTTAGCTACTGTTGCAATAATGACAAAGGAGAAGAACATGGGGGGAATGTCGTTATTTTGGCTTTATTTACTTTGAAATGCTAAGTTTAAATGTCACTTAACTGTGTACAATTTGGACTTGCAAATTATTAATTTGGTTACTCAACCCCTCCCCCCCCCTCCCCAAAAAAAAAAAAATAGCGCTTTTGGGAAGTGTTCATGCCTGATTTCTCTGGTGTGGATGAAAAGCAAGGGAAATTATTATATCCTCCCTGTATTTGTTATGACCCACGAATCATGATCATGAGGTCATGATTGATCATATTATTAATCCATGATCCTTTTATCCATGAATCATGATTGATAAGGTCATGTATTGTTCTTCTTGCAATTTATTCTCAAGGCAGTTATTAGGCTCTGCTGTTGATAGGTACTCTTGTGAAAGAGTTCCTGTAGGGGGGTATGGCAGCCTTTCCATTGGTTAATACTATTGGTCAATCAAAGAGTTTATAGAAAATGCTGGTACTCTACAAGCATCACTGTGTAAAATGTTCCGGCTTTGGTTCTTTTGTGTATTTTTTTACAAATATTATCTTTTTGGAGATAGAAGAACTTCTCTTTCAAATTTGCACATCTGCAGCTTAAAACAACTGAGAATACTCTTATTCCAGGGAAAAAAAGTTGTTTTATGGTATTGTTATAACTTTCGAAACAAGTTTTCCAACTGTCTAATAAGCTTTGCCCGTTTTCCTGGAAGACCACATAGGCTGCAGTTTAAGATAGCAACATCCATCATCACTTCTACATTGATTTCTTTGTTATTCACATATGGAGAGGTTTTAAGGTCCCAAATACACTGTCATAATGTCAATCTCAGTCATTATATTAGTTGTTGATACCTGAAAGTTTATTTTAGTTTGTGCTATGAAGGTCAATACGTTGTTTCATTGACTAATAAATTATCTGTCATTGAGTCAATATCCAGGGCATTAGTACGGGGTTTAAATTTTTCTGCAAGTCGGTGCTTTTAGTCAGAGCTTTATAATAGCATTTATTGTTTGCGTGCTGCTACTTGAGCTGCATACATTTTTTACTTTTCTAGAGCGCAAATATGTAAATATTTTTGCTATTTTTTCAGGCCATTACAGCATCTGGACTAAAGAAGGGTGAATTGTTTCTGGGTGATGTCAACACGCAGTTGAAGAATAAAAACATTACGACTGACTTTAAAGTCGACACCAACTCCAAAGTAAGTTGTTGAAGTTGTTTGGCTTGTAGTTATTTCGTCTAAAGGTGGAGATTTCCTTCTGTAATTAACGGTGATTCTGAATTATAATCTCATTTGTTAGTCATAAACTGGCAGGGTTAGTATGACATGCTTGTTTCCATTAAGTTGTACATGTAAATGTAATTCTATGTGCAAGTAATGACTGAAACAAAAGAACATATACTGTTGTCGTTGTTGTCTAGGTCAATATTTGGTTTTACGGCATTCGAGTTGTGATGTAACTGTAATATTTGCTGTTTTTGAATCCTGTGCTCTTAGCATGGTTTGGATTGTCCCCCATTATTGTGGTTTATTTTTCCTTCCAAAAAATTTTCAGTTGAGGCATGTTATTGCTAGTTTGATCTCTTCTCTGGGTTTTATTATGTTGTTTGAACATGAAAGAGCTTTATGTTATTAAAATTTGCATTATGCAAAGTAGATGCTTGCAATTCGATGTTTACCAAGGATGGCAGCCTATTTGTGTAAATCAAGGAGTGCCTTAGTTAAAAGATTTGCATGTAAGAGGGCCAAAAAAGAAGAAAGGAGATCTAGGTGATGATTAATTTGTCCTTAAATCAATTTAATGTAGGCTTTTCTACCCTTTTCCTATTTATCTACGGAATGGTCTGAGGTCTTACATAGTGGTTGCAATATCATGATGCGTATGTTTGGCTTGCTTATGTATATGTAGGTTTTCACAACCATCACTGTTGATGAACCTGCACCCGGTCTGAAGACAATCTTTAGCTTTGTTGTCCCAGACCAAAGATCTGGCAAGGTACTATATATTTTACGGGTACTTCTTCCGTATCTCTTGCAAAATGATGATCAGGGCTGACCGGTGAAATGCCAAATTTGTTCTGATTCTGTTATCAGGTGGAACTCCAGTACTTGCACGAATATGCTGGAATTAGTTCTAGCATTGGACTTACTGCAAATCCAATTGTCAATTTCTCTGGTGTGGCTGGAAATGACAAGCTTGCTCTAGGTACTGACGTCTCTTTTGACACTGCCACAGGGAACTTCACTAAGTACAATGCTGGTCTTAGTTTTACCAATTCTGACCTAATTGCTGCATTGACCTTGTAAGTGCCCTTTCTTTTTACTGGATTTTAATTGAAGTACCTGCCGTGTCACTTATAGCTAGTTTGGGAGTTGAGATTCCAACGGAATCAAAAAGAAAGGAAGAGAGAGGTGGATTTCCCTACGTTTGGGACTTTCAAGTGAGACAGAAATGAAAAGAAATGAAAGTTCTTTCATAACTTAACATTTCCCATCTTTTCTTTTCTAACCTAAACATCCAAACTAGGTATTAAGTTGCTTATAACCACTTTAGTTATTACATGCTTACTTATGTATACACACTCGTTTTTTTAAGATCTTCCTGATGATGGTGGTGCGTGTTCATAATTTTTCTTCTGAATGCTGGGCTATAATTTTTTTTTAATTATTATTATTATTATTTAAGTTTCTTGGTTGATGAGTTCTTTGTTAACACAAACAGGAATGATAAGGGCGACACCCTCACTGCTTCCTACTACCACAGTGTTAGCCCATTGACTAATACAGCAGTTGGAGCAGAGTTGAGTCACAGTTTCTCTACCAACGAAAATTCTCTCACCCTCGGAACACAGCATTTATTAGACCCATTAACCACAGTGAAGGCTCGCGTGAACAACTACGGCAAGGCAAGTGCTCTTATCCAGCATGAGTGGCGCCCGAAGTCTCTCTTAACCATATCAGGTGAGGTTGACACCCGGGCAATTGAAAAAAGTGCAAAGATTGGGTTGGCTGTTGCTCTCAAGCCATGAAGCAAATGATTACCATTGGCTTGGGTAGCACCCCGGCAATGTTTGCATGGGCAGAGCAAATAAATAGGGCAACAAGAATCTAGTGAAACTTTGTTTCCTAAATTCAATTAATCTTTTTATGTGGTAGAATTGGTTTTCTGATCTATTCATAGTTTGGCTGGTCGGAACCTGTCTGGCTTGGTATGACTTATTTTGACTTGGTGATGGTGAATTGAACTTTCAAGCAAAGTTTTGTATGAGATGCTACAATTGGTCTAAGCTTCTTCATATTGGTTGTCCATTCCGGACCCAGATGTGCGACATGAAACCTCTACTGCAGGAATTGCATTTTAGAACTCTGGAATCTGAAACCGCTTCAGCTGTGGCATTTCGGTTCCTTTCTGATTGGTGGTAATTGGCATTTTAATTTGGAAAAAAAAAAGAGCAATTAAATTGCATCCATCCAAACATACAAATTGTTGAAATTGTTTGTAGCTTTCAAATTATTGCACTCTATGATTGATTCAAATGTATTGATATGGCACTAAGAGCATACTAAGCATGTCCTCTCATGATACTATGGATTGGTCATTGGTCAAACCCTCAAAAGTGCAACCGCTGCTACTACTCAAGGATCACCGTGCTTACAGCCTCTGACCATGCAGCGACTAGGAAGCGAGGTCTAGCTTCTATTTGGATTGAGAATTTGGAGCCTAAATGTTTATGATGTTCTGGGGAGATACAAGGTAGAAGTGAGAAACAAGTAGGATATGCGTGCATCTTGAACTGTAGCTTATAAGTTTTTGCAGGGTGATGCCGGAAAAGAAGAAGAAGAGGAAGGGACTTTTAGCATAATAATTTTATACATTCGACATATGATAACAAAACGCCTCTCCTCCTTGCATTGTACTCTGTCGTACTTAGACAGACGTCATTTTAGCTCTTCACAAACAGATATAATTAAGTCTTACATAACCAAATCAGGCTTAATATGCAGTATCCTGCCATCATGATCTGTGCAGTGCCATGTAACCTCATCATTCCTGCCTTGAAGTATAAACCATCTCTGATTTGTGTCTTGTGAAGCAATGTATCTTCCCGGCTTCTGCATTTGCGCTCGCAGCAGCTTCCGTTCTTAGGCTTGAAGCCAGTAGCAGCAACATAAATAGATCGAAAGTGTAATATAGGATGTGTATAGAACTTGTTATAGAACTCTCAATCCGTTTAAAATTAAGTATTAGCCGTAAATATTGCAGCAGACTTCTTGTGTGATTGCTTGTTTGCATGCTGACAAATAAAATGCATAGGATGGCCACAGCTAAAGAACGATCAAGATCATGCATAGACTTTGGAGTGAGCAACATTGATCAAGATCATTCAGGTCCCTTGATGCCAAATGTGGAAACTGATTATCAAAAACATTTGGGGGGAGTAGTAATTGATCCCATGGAGGTGGTGGTCTTTCAGGTGATTATGACTGAAAAGATGATATATAAAATTATAGACCAATGACTCCGGAATGGTTGTTCAACATTTTGATGGATTCTTCTGTTGATTTATACGTGCACAGTCCAGACTTTACTATTTTTCAGTTGAGCTTCCTTTTATTTTCTTGCAAAATCTAGCCAATTAGAAAATCTCTGTGAAGTATAAACTGAATTTTTTTTCCCTGTTTGAAGGAAGCATGTGGCTGGTTATTAGTGGCATATTCTCGAAGCTTGACAAAATCAGGTATAGCATATTCTATGACGTTCTGATTCACGTCTGCATTGAAGCCGGAGGTGTACAGCATTTGGTGGCTAGCTACTTGATGAAATAAACCGCACATTCCTTTTGAGGTTCATTAAAAATTTAAAATACGCAAATTCCTTTCAAGTTTATCATAGTTGCCAACATATTAGCATTTGGCAATGAAGTACAGCTTCTTCTTCTTCTTCTTCTTCTTCTTTTTTTTTTTTTCCTGATGACTGAATTTTTAATTGCCAAAACAACAGTTATAATTGCAAGGACTTTTTAATTCTCACAAAATTTTATTGTTTTCACAAGATTTGACACCTTTTCTTGTTCTCCTTGGCCTTTGATAAATATCTTTCCTACATAATTAAAGAAAAGTAGAATGAGGTATATGTATAATTAATTGTGAATTATCCTCTTTCTGTGATTCATACGGAAGTAGAAATTGTTGTTTTAAAAACTAGTAAAATCGTTATATATATATATATATATATATTTTCTTTCTTTTACAATCTCTCCTATCTTACTATCCAACTCAACCTCCCAAAAAACCATTGTAATATATAATTCACAATAAGCCCCAAAAAGACACTTTTTACTTGAACAACAAAAAGTATTGGACAATTAGCAAGCCCTTGTAATTATCACAAACCTCAAGGGGTAATTGTAATTTCACCAATTGTTTCATGGTTTTTTTTTTTTCCTTTTTTCCACTGGTGCCAATCGCAACTCTTTCACTCTCACAGCCCAACCATTTTTTGAAGGAATCTCACAGCCCAACCTGAAAAGCCAGAAAGTCCTCCTCTAATTCGTTTCCCTCAATTCTAAATGCCAAAATAGACGACGGCTCATAACAATCTTATATCAACCCCCTCGCGAGATCCAACGGTCAAGAAAAATCAGCGTAATAAATTAGGCTAGGAGTTTTAGTGGCATTTTCCAACGCAAGTAATTTTCTCTCTATCACATTTTCCCCGTCGAACACCGCATTTCAGCCAACAACCCAACGCCACTTACCATTTACCAAGACCCTCTCTCTCTCCCTCTCTCTCTCTCTCTCGCTCTCTTCGTTGAATTTTAGCGGCGGAAATGGTGAAGGGTCCCGGCCTCTACTCCGATATCGGCAAAAGAGCCCGAGGTTATCTTTTATTACTTTTTATTATTAGTCCTTTTTTTTTGTTAAGCTTCGACGATTTTTGTATTGTAATATCCAAGATGTTCCATATTTTGTCTGTTAGATCTTTTGTACAAGGATTATCAGGGCGACCACAAATTCACCGTTACTACTTATACAGCCAATGGAGTGGTGGGTTTTTTTTCTCTCTCTCTCTCTTTTTTTTATGTGTTTTTATATTCGTATCTGTGCATTAGTTCAAATGGGTCATGCATGTATGGGCTGATTTTACTGATGAGTGTTGTTTCTAAAAGTGTGATGTGCTTCTATGGCTGGAGTTTCGTGAAATATTGCTGCTGCAAAGAGTGGGTTCTGTGATTTACTTATGGACGGGAAATATTTTGGTTTTAGCTACTGTTGCAATTATGACAAAGGAGAAGAACAGGGGAGAATTTAGTTATTTTGGCTTTATTTACTGTGGGAAGCTAAGATGAAATTATTAGTTATCTGATACAAATTGGGCGTGCAATTATGAATTCGTTTTTTTTTTTCCCTTTTTCCCTCCAAATTAGAGCTTTTGGGAGGTGTTCATTTCTGATTTTCTGGTGTGGATGAAAAGCAATGGATATTGTTATATCCCTGTATTGTTCTTCTTGCAATTTATTCTTAAGGAAATTATTAGACTCTGCTGTTGATAGGCAGTCCTGTTGGGGAGTATAGCAGCCTTTCTATTGGTTTAACGCTTTTGGGCAATCAAAGCACTTATAGAAAATGCTTATCCTCTAGAAGCATCATTGTGTAGAAAGGTCCAGCTTGGGTTCTTTGGTGTATCGTTTACGAATATCATCTTTTTGGAAAGAAAAACTTCTCTTTGTAGTTTGCACTTGTGCAACTTAACACAACTTAAAAAACCCTTATGCCAGGAAAAAAAATTGTTCTGTGGCTTTTTTATAACTTTCGAAGAATTGTTTCCAACAGTCCAATAAGTTTCTATTGTCTGTTTTCCTGGGAGACCACATAGGATGCAGTTAAAATAGCAACTGCCATCATGACAGTTCATGAACTGAGAGGTTTTGAGGTTCAAATTCTTTTGTTATAATGTCAATGTCTGTCATTATATCAGTTGTTGATATCTGGTAGTTCAATTTAGTTGTTTGTGCTACAAAGATTAATGTGATATTTTGTTCATTGATAAATTATCTGTCATTCGTTTGACAAAAAAAAAATTATCTGTCCTTCAGTCAATGTCCAGGGCACCAGTGTACTTTTAGTCATAGCTTTTCTTATAACGTTTATCATTTGCTTGCTGCAACTTGGGCTACATTCATGTTTTTGTTTGCTAGACTGCAAATAAATATGTGAATATCTTTGTATATACTTTTCAGGCCATTACATCATCCGGTATAAAGAAGGGTGAATTGTTTTTGGCTGATGTCAACACCCAGTTGAAGAACAAAAACATTACAACTGATGTAAAAGTTGACACCAACTCCAAAGTAAGTTGTTGAAATTGTTTGGCCTGTAGTTATTTTGTCTGAAGGTGGAGATTTCTGTCAGCAATTTCCAATAATGATGAATTTAATTTCATTTCTTAGTCATATAAATCTTAAGTTTGCACAGTAATCAGATACAAAAGCGATAAGGAGGTTAAGTTTATAAATTGAGCTTTTGCCCAAAAAAAAAGTTTATAAGTTGAGCTTTTGTCCCAAAAAAAAAAATAGGGGCTTGTACATAGAGCTTTCAACCAAACTGGCAGGGCTAGTATAAGCAAGCTTGTTTCCAATATATTGCATTTATAAATGTAATTTTATATGTAAGTGATGGAATTGTAGTTTGAGCTGATATAAGAATGTGGACTGTTGGTTTTTGTCGTCGTCTAGTTCAAGATTAGGTTTTAGGGCATTACACGTTTGATGTATCTGTAATATTAGCAGTTTTTGAAACCCATGCTCTTACCAAGGTTTCTTTGGCCCCATTATTGTGGTTTATTTCTCCTTCACAAAATTTTCAGTTGAGGCATGGCATCGGCAGTTTGATCTCTTGTCTGGGTTTTATTATGTCTTTTGAACATGAAAGAGCTTAATGTCTGTGAAATTTGCATTTTGCCAAGTGGATGCATGCAACTCTATGTTTACCATGATATCAGCCTATCAGCATAAATCAAGCAAGCAGTGTCTCACTTAAAAGATATGCATGTGAGAGGAGCTAAAAAGTTGAAAGGAGCTCTAGCCCCTTGGTGATGCTTATTTTGGCCTTAAATAAAATTTATGTAGGAAGGCTTCTCTTACCTGTTCCTTTTTACCTACATGGTTGTCTGAGGTCTTCCATAATGCTTATGACATCATGATGTGTAAATTTGGCCAATTTATGTATATGTAGGTTTTTACAACCATCACTGTTGATGAGCCTGCACCTGGTCTGAAGACAATCATCAGCTTTGTTGTCCCAGACCAAAGATCTGGCAAGGTACTGTATCTTTTTACAATTATCTTCCTCCATTTCTCTTGAAAAATGATTATAAGGGCTGACAGTTGAAATGTCAAATTCCTGATTCTGTTATCAGGTGGAACTCCAGTACTTGCATGAATATGCAGGAATTAGTACTGGCATTGGACTTACTGCAAATCCAATCGTCAATTTCTCTGGTGTGGCTGGAAATGACAAGCTTGCTCTAGGTGCTGACCTCTCTTTTGACACTGCCACAGGGAACTTCACTAAGTACAATGCTGGTTTTAGTTTCACCAATTCTGACTTAATTGCTGCGTTGACCTTGTAAGTGCCCTTTTTTTTTTTTATTGAATTCTAATTGAAGTACCTGCCATGTCAGTTAAGTTGCATATAACCACTTTAGTCATTGCAAGCTCACTTTTTTGTGTGCGTGTGTGTGTGTTATAAGATTTTCCTGATGATGGTGGTGCATGTTCATTGTTTTTCATCTAGATGCTGGGTTATAGCTGTACTTTTTGTTTCTCATTTTATTTTTTATTTTTCATTTTTTAAGTTGCTTGGTTGATGAGTTCTTTGTTAACCCAAACAGGAATGATAAGGGCGACACTCTCACTGCTTCCTACTACCACAGTGTTAGCCCGTTGACTAATACAGCTGTCGGAGCAGAGTTGAGTCACGGTTTCTCTAGCAACGAGAACACACTCACCATTGGAACACAGCATTCATTAGACCCATTGACCACAGTGAAGGCTCGTGTGAACAACTATGGCAAGGCAAGTGCTCTTATCCAGCATGAGTGGCGTCCCAAGTCTCTCTTTACAATATCAGGTGAGGTTGACACCCGAGCAATTGAAAAAAGTGCAAAGATCGGGTTGGCTGTTGCTCTCAAGCCGTGAAGCAAATGATTACCATTGGCAACCGGCTATGTTTGTACGCACAGAGCAAATAAAGTAGGACAGCAAGAATCTAGTGAAACTTTACTTCCTAGAGTGCGGTTAATCATTTTATGTGGTCGAACTAGTGTTCTGTTCTATTCACAATTTGCCTGGTCGGAACCCGCCTGGGTGGGTATGACTTATTTTGACTGGTACTCCATTTTGATTGTGGTGGTGATGCCGATGGTGAATTGAACTTTCAAGCAAGTATTATATATGGTGCTACAATTGGGTTAACCTTCAATTAATTCTCCAGTCCGGACCCTGATATGCAACTTGAAATCTCAACTCCAGCAATAGCTCTGATGCTCTCCTGATTCTGAAAAGCTTCAATGGCTTCCTTCCGATTGGCGGCATTGTAATTTGGAATGGATGAATGACTAAATTGCAGTCTTTCCAAACATATAATGTTAACAGATTTTCAACTTGCATTGTTAATATAGAACCAAGAACATACCAAACTTATCCCCACAGAATGCTTTGCTTTTGTCATTGTGTTATACCCTTAAATTTGAACCCGTATTTCTCGTACTTCCTCAGGCCGCTGGCGACTAAATCTCTGGTCAAACGCCGTGATCTTGATCTCTGACTCTTTGACTGTTTAGCCGGTCGACTAATCTTTATTTAGCTTGAAAATTTGAACCCTAAAAGCTTTTTCTTTTTTGTGGTTCTGGGGAGCCAGGAAGGAAGATGGAAGTCATAAACAAGCAGATGGCTTATCCATGTAAGCATTCTGATTACAAGACTACTACAAAGACTGTATACTGTATGAGTTTCTGAAGGGGTCACGCTAGAAAAGGACAGCATTATTTTATATACCATTCGACATATGGGAACAGAAAGCCCCTTTCCCTGCATTCTTCTCCATCGTACTTAGACACACGTCTCTTCAGCTATCACAAATAAGTTTATATCTTACACAACCAAACCAAGCTTCATGTCCAGGTTATTATACATGCTAACATGCATTCCCTGCCAAAAGCATTATGTGGACTTCACACTTCATCAATCCTCCCTTGAAGTAAACCATCTCTGATTTGTGAAGCAATATCTCTCACTGCACCCGGACCATGTGGGATGAAGACAGAAGAAGACTTTGAAGAGGCACCTATCTCTTTCATTGTGTCAAAATACTGAGTAACTAAAACCATGTCCATGACGTCCTTGGAGGATGTTCCAGGCACATTTGAAGCAAAGCCAAGCACGCTGTCCCTCAGTCCATCGACAATGGCTTGACGCTGACGAGCTATGCCAAGTCCAGCCAGATATTTAGCTTCCGCTTCTCCTTCAGCTCGCTTTATCTGCAGTATCTTATCAGCTTCTGCCTTTTCGCTAGCAGCTTCCCTTAGTCTTGAAGCTAGTAGCAGCAACACGAATAGATTCAAGATGTAATGCAGGATAAGTAGAAAAACTAGCTGTAGAGCTCTCAATTAGTCAATTTCTTTAAAATTGTTTAGAAGTCAGGTTGCAGCAGATTTTCTGTTATATTACATACTTCCTAAATAGTTGGGAATGTTGCTATGAAGCGCAACAAGTTAGTCCAAGAGAAGCAACAACCAAAATTAGAAATTCTACTTAGACCAAGTACAATCATCAGCACATCAAACGTGGAAGACTCTCATCCAGCTACTAGTGTCAGTAAAAAATGAGATCATGAGTCTTCACTTTTCCAAACAAGAAATTACAAACTTAGCCCTTTATTACATATAAAGTAACATATACCTGCATTTATCTCGTTCATGGCCCTTTTGACTTGCACATCTGGTTCAATATCCACAATGAGCGTCTGAACTATTTCATAACCATAATTCGACATGGCCTAACCATCAACAAAGAAGAAAGAAAAGGAAACAAGCTGCAAGTTAGAACCTACTTTTGTGTTGACTCTAACTACAATGAATTACACTTGCCTTTTCAAGTTCCTCCTCAACTGCTTTTGCAATTTCATTCTTTTGCTCGAAGACTTTGTCGAGTGACAGCTTTGGTACACTTGCTCTAACAACTGAAACATCAAAAGCATCCCATGAGAATCTCATGTGTGGGGATAGTTGATTCAACCTAATAGTTTAGTTAAAACAATTACCAAGCCTAAGAACCTAATCCTATTCTACATCATCCTGAAATTTTAGCAGATACAAAATGATTTCTATCAAGTTCTTCTTTGAACCATTCCTCCCTAGAAAAACCATAAATCTATTCAAACAAAAGAGCCATCCGTAAGTTCCAATCAGATAAGTCAAAACTAAAAAGTTCAGGACATTCAGAATTCTAATCAGACATACTTGACACAAAGCATCAAAAAAATGAATATTGATCAGAGGAAAAGAAAAACAGATACTCAGAGAAGGAGAGAGCTCTGAATGTTCTAAACTGTAAGAGTGGATGGAGAGCTAAACAAATAGATCTGTAGCTTACAGAATGAAGCTATAAAGTCAATATTATTTACCGTCAAAGACATAAGCCTGAATCTGCTCCTTGGTATTACTGAGCCTGTAGTATGCATCAGATGCCTTTTCAGCTAAGGCTCGATACTGAATTGAGGCAACCACCGTCACAAAAACATTATCCTGTATTAAATAAAAAACTTTTAGAAGAATAGATTTGAAGTATACATATCTCTGTATCTAAAACAATAAACCCCTCCACAGTACAAGTTTTAAAAGGAGCATCTTGTAGCTTAATCACGGTTCTATCCTCTCATAAGCATTCTGACAAAATATGTATGACCTTTCATATCCTAAACTACATGGAAAACATGTAATCAGCAGAAAGAAAAAATAATTAGACTCTTCGATTCTGTCTCATATAATAAGTAGAAATCCAAGAGTTAAATTCCAAACCTCATCACCGTAACAAACTTGAACTGAAAAGATAGAGAAATCGACTGTGATAAACTATTAACACAAAAAAAAAGGGCTTTTCGTGGAAAGAAACCTTTGTCTTGGTTTCACATTTAATATCAAGATGCTGCACCCGCAATGACAGATAGCCTCCTAGCTGACTTCCAACACACCATGGCACGCAGTGACAACCAGGCTCAAGAACATCGTTAAATTTCCCAAAGTTTTCTTTGATTGCCACAGTGGACTGATCCACTTGAATGCAGCCCAAAGCTTGTCCCATTATCGATCTCCCTATTAGGGAAAATAGAAAAATAATCAACACCTATAACGACAGTTAATGACAATCAAAAAGCAAGCAGAAGGCACGACAAAGACACCCCTTCATCTGGTACTTCAGAGTGTGCCACTAAGTACCTGGGACAAAGAGCAATTTCACAACAAGTGTCTCGAAAAAGGATTCAAGGATAACGCCAATTTTACCAGATAACTCTCACACACTTTGATTTTGGTATAAGTTACAATTGAAACAATGGGAAGACATTTTAATCAATTCCAGGCCACTCAAAGTGCGTCACTTCACATGTAAGAGGATAAGCAGAGAAATGAAATAATTTTCAGAGTGCTACTAGTCAGCAGAGAGATCATTATGTACAGGATAAAATACCCAAAAGCTCAAACTATCATACGTAATACACATCTCCACAGTAACCCAGCAGAAACACTACCCACCTCCAACCTCTAGGAAATGTACCGACATATCAACAATTAACAACGCTAGGAAACTCACGAACAACGAAGACAAAATCGCTTAATGGAAAATTTGCATGTGACAGAGGATCAATCTTGAATCCATTTAAGATCGTCGAAAACACAAGTGAGATACTGGCATCAAAGCGATTCCAATTTTCCGAGACAAAAGCACAGCTTGATCAAATCAACCAATTCAAGAGACAAATTCTCTAATTACCTGGAGCTCCAAACTCTAAAGGCAAGCAAGATGGATGTCTCACTGGAAATTAGGAGGAGAATGAAAGAAACGATCCTTCCCCTCACAATTTATAGTAGCTTTGGCTGAATTTCCTAGAAATTTCTTGTTGTCATGTCTACCGCTGAGACTTCTAAACACCAAATGATGATATCCAGGGAAAATTAGAAGCAATTTCCTCCTCTCTTTTTTTTTTTTTGGGTAAGAAAAGGCAATTTCCTTCTTAAAAAGGGCACCAACAAAATTAAATGCAGTCAGCAAGAAGTTGCTGCCATCTGACAAAACTGACCCCGTTTCCTTGTTCTTATCCTGAATATTGAGGTTTCTACCGTTAACGTATTGCAAACGAAAAGGAAAATGAAGAGACGAGTGGCTTTAAATCGTTTTCGCTTCCCATTCCTTTTATCCCATTGCTGAAAAGTCCAAAGATTTATTTCGATTCGAGGAAACTAGCTGCTAAAACTGCAAGGGGTAGTATTTTACATGGCTGAGGACGACAAGTCTATGGGCAGTTTTTGATAGCTGGAGGAAAATAGAAAGACTACTACTGATATAAGTAATAGTACAGTTTTATATTACGTGGGGTTAATTCCACTTTGTCCCCCCAAACTTTGGACGATTATCCACTTCAGTCCCTAAACTTCAAAATGGAACACTTAACTCCATAAACTTATAAATATCTCCCACTTAAGTCCCTAAACTTATAAAATGGGACACTTAAATTCCTAAACCCTTATAAAATGGGACACTTCGACCACCAACGGCATTCAGGATTTGTTAACAATTTTCCTTAAGTGGGAGGTATTTATAAGTTTAGGGACTTAAATGTCCCATTTTGAAGTTTAGGGACTGAAGTGGGTAATCGTCCAAAGTTTGGGGGGACAAAGTGGTATTAACCCTATTACGTGAGTCAAACAGTCAAAACTGCAATCCGGGATAGGGTTCGAGGGAGATCACGAGGAGGATCTCTTTTTTTTTTTTTAATCTTATTAATTAGACGTGGGCAATGCACATGATTTGTGGGTGCATTTATTTTATTAAGATTGTAATCTTTGAAATATCCCTTAAAGCTACTAATAACGATGCGTAATCTTTTTAATACATACATGATCCTTGTTTTTAAAGAAAGTGAATTTTGTCCCCTCTAACGCTATTGGATTGTAAATTTAAAGCCATGACTAATGGTGTACAAAAAAGTGGACAAGTCAAATTGTCAATTTCAAAATCAATTGGTCCGATTGAATATTAAAACCAATATTATGTATTTTTAATATAAGCAACATATCATTTGAGAAAATATTTATATTCAAACATGTCTATTATACTCTCCGATTGACAAAGAGAACAAAAAATAAACCCGTCTCATTAAAATTCAAATTTTCTTTTCTATTCTATAGATTATAGAATGCAACCCTTAACATCGTCAGACTGAGTGGAAGTGTGGAACAGAGTGGGGTTGCAACAGGATATCTACCGGTGTCCCGCTCCCACTTCCCACATCAGAAGAAATATCTTTTTTTTTTTTTTTTTAAGTTTTTATAATCTAATTTATCTGCAGCAGATTTGAAAAGGGAATTGGTCGTGATTTTGAACCTATTAGAGGAGATTTAGTGCTTTAATTAATAATCTTTTTGAAAGTTTTTATAATTTAATTTAATTTATTTTATATGAAGAAAAAATCTATAATCTCTGAAAAATCTATATTAGATACACAAATTCTATTAGATAAAAAATATTTTAATAGTTCCTTTGTATTTTTTTTAAAAGAGGCGGAGTTCGAATCCGATTCGATGGTCCAAGAAGGGATTTAATCCTTATGAGCCAAAGTTTGATGGTTCGGAAGAAAAGAACGCATCCATTAAACAAACTCGCATCAGGTTTTCAGTGACCAGAACTAGAATTTGCAAGACGGATCGTACTTCATTTCTTTTTTTTTTTTTAAGAGGAAGATCGTAGTTCATCACCTTTGGAAACCTTAATCACATTGAGAATTCCTTGTTCCAGTAGGTCCATGTCCAACTTATACTCAGCAATTCCTTGTTCCAGTAGGTCCATGTCAGCTTCGTCAATCAAGCTCCCTTCATTCTTCTCTTCTCTCTCCCGTTATTCCTCTCCTCCTCCTTCCTCATCTTCTTTCATCAGTGATTCTAGGAATTTCATTTCCTCGAAGAACATCTTCCCCAAAGTTTCCATGTCCCACCAGCAAAATCGTCACCTTACTTCAGTCTCTGATTCTGTAACCCCTGATCGCCCTCAAGGCTCTTCCTTCCAGGTACCCATCTGCTTCTATCTTTCTAAATTTTTATTCTTGATGTGGGTTTTATTCCTGATGTGCTGAATTATCATAGGGTAACTGCCTTTTGAAACTGAGCAATTATATTAAATATTCAATCCCTTTTTTTCTTAATATTTAGTTAATCTTGAATTGAGTTATGATGTCTCAGCTATAAATGAATTGCACCTAATCCATAAAGTTGGTAGAAAAGTTGCTCTGATCAGTTCTCAACTATTCATGCTCATTGTTGTTGTCTAACTTTGAAAAATAAAAACAAAAGTGTTATGGCCTTAGGTTTGTGAATGGACTGCTTCTGTTATTATTCTTTGATTAATACTTTGGTTTTAGCGACTTTTATATTGTGGTTTATCTTTTGCATTGCAGGGTGGTGAGTCATTCTTCAGGTGCATATTGGCAAGTATGGAGGCAATTTATCTGAGCAGAAACCCGACTGCTAAATCCATTTTGGAGCTTGTTCATTCTGTTGACAACGAACATATATGCTATGACCATTTTGCATTCAGGACCTTTGGGGTAAGCATGCTTGACCTTTCGTCCTTCTCGTGAATAGTAGAGGTTGTCTTTGTTTATACATTAATTACAAATGTTCGTTAATCTTGTGGAGCTTCAGTATATTGGTGTTCTTTTGGACACGAGTTCATTTTTATTCTTCATCGCAATAGGTAAATGGTCATGGAATTGATTCAATGGCGGGGCTTTTCTTGGACTTTGGTTATGTTCAGCGTGAAGAACTGAGATTTCCAGCTAAAAAGTTGAAAGCTTTCTGGTTCTCTCCTCCCAAGGTTCAAAGTTCTGATGGTGGTGCAGGTGTTAATGGGCCATTACCGAGAATATTTATATCAGAACTCCTGGTGGATGAATTGAGTCCACGGGCTCAGGTTTGTAATAGAGCAGTATTTTGTCGGTTAAAAGCCCTGTCCTCTACTTCTTATGTTTCTCTTATTTATTGTCCTGATAAATCAGTGAAGCATAAAGAGGGCTTGATATCTTTGTACTGTAGCATTTGTGCATGGTCATGCCATTTTACTTCATAGTTTCTGCTTTGGCAAGATGTAGTCCAATAGAGCTGCTATCCTTGTCTTGTACTTATTCTTCTTGCTGCTACCAATTCTCTTTACGATCTCACATGAAATAGGTGTAGAAATCAATGACAGAAATGCTTTTGTCGTTTTGCTGTTGTGTAACAATGTTTGCACATTGTTTCACTAAGTTGTTATCACTCTTAGTGTCCTATTGTTCCTTTTATAATTAGGTTTTTTGCTTCCTTATTTTCATTCTCCTTAATTTCCCTCCTTCGGCTGTGAGAAGTATGATATTTCTGAAGGGGTGTGCAAGGCTTTGTAGTCTTATTCATTTTCCCGTCTCATGATTCATGTACTTTAGCTCTTCACTGCAGGAACGCCATTAAAGGAGAAGCACTGCTGTTATTTGCACTGCATGTCTTGAAATTCTGGCTAGATTCTCATTTTCTCATATATAATGATACCCCTTTCCATGTACGTAAATGCTTTCTATCCTTAAGCAGGTTGATTCACTCGTGCAGGAAATTATCAGGAGGTATACTGCTCAATCAAACAATGGAAATAAGCATTCATCTCTTGCAAGTTGCTTGGGATCCTTGACGTGGGAGAAACCGTCATACGCTGAATTTCTACAATTGGCTAGGTGCATGATGCCTTGAAGCATAATTTACCATCTAGACTTAATTGTTAATTACTTGGATTGAGAGTAACATATTTAGATAGGATAATTTCTTAATTGTCCAAGAATTCTTGGTTCTCTGAATTTTTATCTAGCTTTACAGGCATTTGCTGATCCTTATTGGCAATTTTTTGCCTCCAGTGAAAGTGAGTATGCTGCTTGGACCCTTGTTAATGGATATGCTCTCAATCATCTTACTGTATCGACTCATCGGCTGAAATCCCATCTGAGAAGTATCAAAAACCTCAATCAATTTTTTGAGGAGAATGGTTACAAGTTGAACTCTGAAGGGGGTATTCTTAAGGGTTAGTGGCCTGCTTCATATGTTCTTCAAATTTAGAATTTATAATCCCACGAGTGACAGACAGAAAATTTTGGGCTAGCTGATTTTTTTTCAAGAAAATTTTCTCTCTTTTACTATTCTCTTGCAAAGTGAAATAGATAAGACGAAAAGAGCAAAAAAATTCTAGATTGCACTTCCATTAATAAAAAACAAAAAAATAGTTATTGTGTTTGATAACTTTTCCAATCTCTTGCCTGCTGTGTAGAGACTTGGTAGTTGGCCTTCAATTGGAGAAAGTAGAAGTTATCTATGCTATTTCTGTTTCAATTTATTTATTTAGGTTCCCTGTAGTTTAAAATGTCAAAAGACTGATGAATGGAGCTTTTGCATTAAAAAGATACTAATGATGGTTCCTCTCTTAACCAAGATTTATATTATTTTGTCTTGTCAAACCTTTTCCTGAAGGCAAATAATCACTCTTTTCCTTCTGGATACGTTTCAACATTTGTGAGCTGGATTTTTGTGAATCTAATGAAACAGCATTACACTTCAAAACTTTTTTTCTTTGTTTTGGGAAGAGAGGGGGGGAGGGGCATGATTGTGAACTTTGTGCAAGGTGAGAAATACATATGAATGATCCCTCATGCTGTGAAGTACTATAAAATAGTTGACCGTATATATATCAGGTGGCTTGGTTCGTTATTCATGATAAATTGCTTTCTTGTCTATTCAATGGTTTCCACATCAACATGTTGGAAGTATGAGTTGATAACTTATATTGCGTATCTATTTCATTTTCAGTGAGCCCTGATGGTCTTCTCTTGCAAAGCTCAACAGTAGCAGATTCAGTTGCTTTCCAGTTTGCAGATGGCATTGAGAGTTCAGTCCCCTGTTCATACATTGAATTTGCTGAACGTCTCATACTGCCTCAATACAAGAATTTACCCGAGAAAGAGGTTTGCAACCTTTAGTTGAAAATTTGCGTGCTCAAATTTTGTTAATTGCATATCAAGGCTTATGCGAAAAAAATGGTTCCTTAATCTGTACAGGTCAAAGAGTTTCACAGACGAGATGGATTTGAGGTTGGCAATGCCGACAAGATATTTGAGAGCACATCCAGTGATCAGCTAACCAGGAGGTCAGCATAAAGCAACTATACACTAGCATTGAAGCTCTTGTGGCTTTTCTTTTTTAAAAGGCGAAGCTCTTGAAGCTTAGGTGTTGGGTACTCAATACTTGGCCAAAGATCTTGTGAAAGTTGTAGATTGCACCTTTCTTTTTGTAAGTATCGAACAAAATGACACATGCTACTGTAAAGCTATTCTTGCATTTGCTGGAATTAAAGAGCTCTAACACAAAATGAAACTTTTGCTGTGGTTTATCTGATTTACATTAATTCTGTTGTAGCTCCTTCGTTCATGATGAGTTAAGCCGCAGATTGCATTATTGTTAAAGCATCATCCCCTGGTTTTCCTTTCCAAACGAGTAATTGTCCTTGAGTTTTTCAGATCATATCATCGATGAAACAAGAATTCCAAATGGGGGGTTGCTGTAATTTTGCCATGATAAATGGATTAAAAGATGCTAAATGTCATGATTGCCATCTGTATAGTATTATTTTTTCCCCTTTTACGTATTTTTTTTGTTTTGTGGGTTGGGGGGGGGGGGGGGGGGGAGGGAGGATTTAGCATTAGACCATTGATATTTCAATTTGGGGGAGGCATTACTCAAAGTGCCTAACCTCTGTTTATCTAAACGATAGTATTACGGTAATCCTTTTATTGTGCAAAAGGATATTATTTCTTCTTTTACTTCTCTTCTTTCTTTGATTTGGGACATGGGATATTGATTTTAGTCGACAAGATAAATTTAGAAGAAAATGACAAGGCCAAAAGGAGTAGTAGTATTATTCCCGTCTTTCTTGTGGGAAATTGCTGCTCCAATCACGCAAGTCATATACGCATGCTTATCCAAAATCATAGGTCCTTCAAATTATTCCTCATAGGTCCTTCAAATTAAAAAAAAGAGAAGAAAAAAAGGGTTCACATCTAAGATAATTACCTCCAATGCCAAATTATTGAGTGTTATAATTCATAACTACAAATGCAAAATTCCTAGTGTTTTTTCTTTTTAAACTTTTGAATATTTTTTCCAGAGAATTTTTTGATTCAGGTTTGTTTGGATTCTATTATTATTTCAAATAATATTTTGTTTGCATCATAAACATATTTTTCAACTCACTTTTTTATATTTTTAATCAATTTTTTATCTCATATACATCACGTCATAAAAAATGCTACAGTAATTATTTTAAATAACACTCTGCCCAAACAAAGATAGATGGAGCTGCCTCCATCGTTGGCAGTCGAAGAATAGTTAACGACAGGAACCTGAAAGAAAGAAAGAGAAAAAGACAAATAACTGCCCTTCTTCTAAGAAGCAATGATGGGTAAAAGACAATATCTTACATTAAAAGTCCAAAGGGTCGGAGATAAAAGTTTGACCCTTTTAAGGTACGTAAAGACTAAAGATACGTGGTCGGCTAAAAGTGTCGCTGTCCATAGTCTAAAGTGCGTTATATTATAATGACCACTTTCTGGCCGCAAAGCGCGCAGACATCTGGACGCCTGACCGCATCACATGAGAAATTTATCACTTCCTCCCCTTGTTTATGACCACTTTTAGCCACTATGTAGAAACAACCCTTGGATTTTTTGCCAATTCTCTTGTTGCCTCTATGACTCATTTCTTTTGAAAGATTTGCCCCTCATAACACATACTCAATTTTTAGCCTTTTTTTTTGATAGGTCTACTATATAATTATAAAAGCAAAATAGTTGTATTTGAAGATGTGAGAATTCTTAAAATTAGTTGATTTTTTATTTTGATTATATGGTCCTTCAAATATAGCGAGCCTTCTAAAATTAGACAATAATATAAAAGTATTTGAAATATTATACTCTACTAAAATTCATCTTGATCTCGCTATTTTTCGTTTATTATAATCTTTTTACTATAATATTGACGCTTTACTAAATTCATCGCGCTCTTACCATTCTTTGTTTGCTAGAATCTAGTTTGGTTATGTTTTTTTCATAAATTCTATACGGTCTTTATGTCGTGAGAATGAAAGAATATTACCCTTTTTTTTAAATATATTTTTTCAAACGAAATTTATTCATAAGGAGAAGCAATCTATTATTTTTAGTATTTTTTTTTGTAGCATGGAAATAATAATATTATGAAATTTAAGATGAGGGCAGGTGGAAGGTAGATTAGAGCCTACGAGATCTTGAAAAAGAAAATACCGGGAAGTTACCGCTTTAACCTGGCAACTTGGAGGAAAGAGGAAAATAAGGATAATATATCCATCAGCAGCTGTTATACATATATATATATATATATATATATATATATACACATACACGCACACACATATCTATATATATATACATATATATCTGCAGGTAAATCTGCCGCCTGCCTCTTTTCTTCTTTCTCTGATTAAATCAATCAAACAGAGATATAGCAAATGTCCACCGTTGCTACAGAGCTTTTGCTCCACTATTCTCTCAGACGACGTACTCTGGTTCCAGATATTCATGCATATTCGAGAAGGGCCCCTCCTTTTTACTTAAATTACACTAAGAGGCCACTTTCCGGTGGCCCGAGCTTGAGCTCCTTTGAACTGAAAGCTCCCGAGGCTCTTACTCTCCGAGCTAGCGCCTCCACAGACACCGCTGCCGTCGTCGAATCTGACGTCGTTTTCAGCGAAACTTTCTCCCTTAAACGCCCAGTAAAGGTACTTCCTCGATATGCTTAATGATTTTCTGTTGCGTTTGATGCTAGTATCAGTCATGGAACGGTGTCGTCTCATGCTTAACTAATGAATTTATTGTCTACTTAGGTTCTGTTTGATAAAACTGAATCTGAATTTTGAAATCTGAATTCTGAAATTTAAATATTGAAATAATTAATTTGCTGAATTTTAAGCACTAAAAAAATATATGAATGTCTGAATTTTAATGCTGAATCTATTTATACTGTTTGATAAATATTTATAACTGAATGCTTAATAAGTTTAATTTGACAATTTTGCCCTTATATCCTTTCATTCAAAAAAGAAATAGAATCTATGATTTAATTAGTTTAAAATTGTTAGGTATGGAAATGATAATATTTATTTTTAAATCAAATTAATATAAAAGATGAAATATATTATATGAGGAGTATAGAGAAAATGTGAAAGTTATTAAAAAAGGAGAAAAGAGAAACTAAAAATCGTTAGATAGAGAATATTAGGTTGTTTAATTAGATAAGAATTTTGAACATAATTAACAAATAAGGGTAGATTTGGTAGATAAGATAAGATAGTTGAAGTAATTCTATTGATTTTTATCAGAATCAGTTAGGATTCTTGTGCTAAAAAAAATACGCATAGGTTCAGCATTGCTTAACAAGTTCAGCAAATAGATTTTCATTTATCAAACACTTAAAACATCTGAATGTCTGAAAAAATTCAGATTCAGCACTTTTTTATGTTATCAAACAGACCCTTAATCAGTTGTTGATCTCCTAATGGATAAGTTTCCTTGTACCTATTGTGGTTATCTAATCTTTTTAATGGTTGACAAAATGAACTTTTAAGTACAGATTTCTGATACAACTGTTTTTTCTGGTTAAAAAAGTGAATGTTTTGTGGTTTGTATCGTGGCGGGAATTTCGTTTTTTGGTTACTTAATTTAGGAAATCTGGCTGCGATAACAAGAGATGCTTCTGAGGGGTGTGCTAGTATTATGCAATGTTAGGACTGGCAGGAAAGCAAATACAAGCTCACAATCTGGGATTTTTGTTTTGCTCGTTATAAAGAGACGAGAAGAAAAGTAAGGCAATCGAACGATCTAAATACTGGGTTTGTGCTTAAAGATTAATTAGTCACTGTCCTGCTTTTAACAAAACTGATTGCTGTATCATTAATGTTACTGCTACGATCTGTTTCTTAATGGTTGAGTGTTTATGGTTTAATTGGTGATTAATATGGATGGGATGTTTATATTTGAATTGTGGGAATGGCAGGTTGAAGGAAAGATAACAATCAGATTGGTTAATGGGAAAGATGAGGAAAACTGGCAGCTCCTTGTGGGATGTAGTCTACCAGGGAAGTGGGTTCTTCACTGGGGAGTTAAGTACATAGGCGATGTGGGCAGGTTCGACTTTCTTTTAAGGACCATAAAGATGAACTGTATAGTGATCATTATTTCCATATTCAAGCCTAGAAGAAAGAAAAATGTTTACAAATATATCCAGAGATTTTGATTCCAAGTCCTTTTGTTTGTTTTAGCTTTATTTTATCTTGAACTTTTGTATCTCGACTATGGTAACTGCTTTGCACACATTGAAGTTGAATTTTCTATATAAGATGCAGTGAATGGGATCAACCTCCCCCGGAGATGAGACCTCCAGGTTCTATTGCCATTAAGGTGGTAATTGATTTTTTCATGCCTTCTAGCCGTCCAGTTGTTTTCCTCATTTCTTTCCTTGATATATTTTTTGACTCTTATGACAGGACTATGCAATTGAATCTCCTCTAGAAAAATCCTCCACATTGGAAGGAGAGAGTTTTTATGAAGTGAAGATTGATTTCAATACAAATAATTCAATCGCAGCAATAAATTTTGTATTGAAGGTATGCCTGCAAATATTTTTGAGAGTCATTGCCATTAGATAAGAATTCCCATGTAGAGTTTTTGGTCAGTGAATTTTGGTTCTGTAACCTTGAATCGTTTCTTTTTCTTTTTGTCAGGATGAGGACAGTGGATCTTGGTATCAGCATCGAGGAAGAGACTTCAAGGTTCCTCTGACTGAGTATCGTCATGATGATGGCAATGTTGTAGGAGCAAAAAAAGGCTTTGGTATATGGCCAGGTTAATCAATTTCTACTCTTTGTACATAATTCTTTAGATCTTCCAGTTGCAGCTGTAAATTGTTTGCATTTATGTGTTTTCTCCAACTTACCTATATTCCTTTTTATCTCTCTCTTATCATGCTTCATGATTGGAACCTTAAACTGGTCTATGAGTTTATTGGCCTTCAATGATTTATCTGAAACAAACTGCTGATGGTCTGATAAGTTGGATGGTGTAGTTGCATCTGGATGGAATTCTATAATCAAGAGCATGTCTTAATAAAATTGTGGGCCAGAAAAAATTCGTACTTCATGAAGATTTTTCAGTTATATGATATATATGGGATGAGGAAGAAAGATTAATGCCTTTGTTGTAATTGAGCTTTGTTCATTTCATTCCGCTTGCTCAGTTTTACTAACTTCCTCAACTAAAGTCTTGGTGTTTCTACTTGCACACCAGGAGCTTTTGGACAGCTGTCCAACATGCTTCTTAAGTCAGAAGGAGCTGAAAATAAAACGGATTTTACCACTTGTGAGTCAAAAGATCCACCTCATCAAAATAGTCGACTTGAAGGGTTTTATGAAGAGCATCCTATTGTAAGAGAAACTCTTGTTGATAACTCGGTAACTGTTTCTGTGACACAATGCCCAGAGACAGCCAAGAATCTTTTGTATATCGAAACGGACTTACCAGGAGATGTCATTGTTCACTGGGGAGTCTGCAAAGACAAGGATCGGAAGTGGGAACTTCCAGAGCAGCCCTATCCATCTGAAACAAAAGTATTCAAGAATAAGGCTTTGAGAACTTTGTTGCAAGTATGTATACAATTTTAATATTTTTTCTATTTATATCTGATGGTGATGACTTATTTTAGCGCTGCAGCCCCAAAAGATAATTTGGCCCAGCTGGATAATTGGTCCTTATTTGAACTTAGTCCACCATATTGTTTTTTTTTTAAATTTCTTTTTTCCCTGCGTGGCTTGGTGCCTAGTCCTTCCTTTACCCAAGGTGAAGGGCTTGCATCCTGGAAAAATGGAAATTAGGCGGTGGAAAAGTGCATTACTGACTCCTTTCTATGGTTTTGAATCATGAATAATTTATTTTGCTGTGGGGTGTGTTCGTGATTTTCATGTACTTTCAATTTCTCTTCATTGCACAGCAAATTTCTTCAATCTTCTTATGCACGTTTATTAGTAAGTTTGTATCGTATTTCATTTATCTTATTCCAAATATTTTTGGGATTAAAAGTTGTCAAAATCTTGAACTAGGTAGAAATTTATGCTGTGTCTTTAGATAGAACTTTAAGTTGGAGAGGTTTATGTACTGCATGCTTAACCCTAACAGAATCTGAGTTCATAGTCTTTGTGCATATATCATCAAGGATTAAATTCAGTTTTCTGCCTGCTGGTACATCTTTTTTATCTTTCAAGCAAATATTCATGTCTCAGGAAATATAACTCTTTTTAAAACAGCAGGGGATAATCAGGATATCATTTATAAGGTGTCTAAAGCTACCAAAATATAAGGTGAATGTGGAGAATTTTTTCCCTGTAACTATAAAAACTTGAAAGGAATTTATTTACCAAGTTCTTTGTTTGTTGGCATGATCATATAAGTGCATGTGGGCGTACACACACGGACCGAGACTCTTAGTGCATAAAACTCAAGTCATCAGCTTGATCAAATTTCTGAGCTCTAAAACTTGATTAAAAGTTGAAGGGGTCTTAACAACAACTTTACTGCAAAAGAGTTCAACAAATAGTAAATCCAGCAGCAGAAAGCAAATGTGAAACCAAGTTGTTATGCCAGAAAAAGAGAGCAAGAGTGAAACCAAGCTGTAACTAAGATACTTTCCCAGCTTTTATTCCATGATCTGATCTCATCTGTTGAAAATACTGTTAAGTTGGAACTTTGTCCCTATTAAGAGATGTTAGTTGCCTTGTGGAAACTTGTCTCCTCGGTTACCCCATAGGAAGAAACTGTTCATTCATCTTAGCCAGGGTTCTGTCATCTTTGCTTGCATGTCCTAAGATTTTACACCATTTCAATTGCTTTTTCTGTGAGATGCAATATATTCTCCTTGGGCAGTATTTGAGTAAGTTTTAACATATACGAAGGCTTGTTCTTTGCTTTATTTATTTGATTTAAATAATAATGGAATGGATTCTGTCTTTTTAATGAGTTATTAAGATATTCCCGAGAATGCTGTGTGTGTGTGTGTGTGTACACAGACACGAATTGGTTGTAATGATTGTTTGTTAGTGTCATATCTGCTTTCAAGTATCAGAAACTCCAAATAGACTGTTAGTCCTTTTTATGACCAAGCCACAATCTTTTGGTAACTGAGATTGTTTGAGGTCAAAATATGCTTGTAAATGACCCCAGATGCACCTGTTTTTGCAGCGAAAAGAGGGTGGAACTTGTTCTTCGGGATCATTTACTTTGGATGTAGGGCTCACTGCTTTTGTCTTCGCTCTGAAGCTAAATGAGAATACATGGTTGAATAATATGGGGAAGGACTTCTATATTCCCCTCTCAAGTTCTAGGGTCCTCAATAAAGAACATAGCCAGTCTCATTCTGCCAATAAAACAAAGGAATCATCTACTGTATATACGGATGGAATCATTAATGAGATAAGGAATTTGGTCAGTGACATTGCCTCAGAAAAAAGTCGGAAAACTAAAATTAAAGAAGCCCAAGAAAGCATTCTTCAGGAGATCGAGAAGCTTGCTGCAGAAGCCTATAGTATCTTTAGGAGCGCCATACCGACATTTACAGAAGAGGGAGTCTCAGAAGCAGAGGTATTAACACCGTCTGTCAAAATAGCTTCTGGGACTGGTTCTGGTTTTGAAGTTGTATGTCAAGGATTTAACTGGGAGTCACATAAATCTGGAAGATGGTATATGGAGCTTCATCAAAAAGCTGCAGAGTTATCATCACTTGGTTTTACTGTTGTCTGGTTACCTCCGCCCACAGAGTCTGTTTCACCTGAAGGCTACATGCCAAAGGATTTGTACAATCTGAACTCCAGGTAAGAACAGTTGTGTTGGAAAACTAATATAGGTACTAAGATTAGATTAGTTTCCTGGAATCCTGAATTTGGACATGCTTATGCAGTTTTCCTATTCAGATAATTTACCGTTATGTAGAATGTGGGACTGAACTCTGACTTTAGACCTAAATGTGCAAACTTCATTAATACTGTTTGCACCTACTTCAATCCTATAAACATAATCATGAAAACCATGGCCTTCTTAATAGTACGATCTGCTGTAGTCTTCTTCATGGATTTGAGTTGACAATGGGTAGCTAAGTCAAATCTATTGTGGTAGCTGACACCTGTCTACTTTCAGAAGTAGGCTATTCATTCTTCTTTTCATGCCTGTCTTCCAATTCTTTATGCTACCGGGCAGATGTTAATTAAATTTTTATATTCTCTTGTAATTTCTTTTTTTATCTCTAGGTAAAGTTATAATTTGTTTATTTGATTAGAATAACTAAACTAAGGGAACAAATAAATCCGATTACCTGAAATTGCTCTGATTATTGGAATAAATGCTGATCAAGGAATAACTACTGAAATTGTTATACCACATCTTCTTGCAGCACTCTCTCCCTCTGTCTGTCTGCCTCTGTGGTTGATGTTTTTAACTTCTTGATCATTTTCAGATATGGAAGTATTGATGAATTAAAGTCTCTCGTGAAGAGATTCCATGAAGTTGGCATCAATGTCCTCGGAGATGCTGTGTTAAACCATAGATGTGCCCATTACAAAAATCAGAATGGTATTTGGAATATTTTTGGTGGCCGTTTGAATTGGGATGATTGTGCAGTGGTTGCTGATGATCCACATTTTCAGGTACTTGCTTGTGCCTAGTTACAGATTTTAACATTCACGGTTGAACTACTAGCTTGTTGGTATCGGAACTAGTGGCAGATTTTATCAGGATAGTTGAGTGTAAAACATTATTGTCATTCCTTTAATACAACATTCAACAGTGTGTAGATAAATTTGCATAAACCCTGGGCTGCAGATTAAACCTGATAAAAAAGAGTAAATAAGACAGTATACTGGTATACTGGTTGAAAAAATACAGAAACTAAGGGAAATGTGATTCTTGTCATTTCCTTTTGCTTCAATTTTTTGTCTTTAATGTACACTTTCTGAGCTTCCTATAGCTAGGACGGATTTCTATGGCAAAACATTAACTTAATCCTGCTTATTTTGGTTGTCAAGATTTAGTGCTTTGTGGTTGGCTTTACTTACAGTTGTGTGCTGCATTTGGAAACAGCAACTGCAATCCTTCTACTTTTTATGAAGCTTACTTGTTGTGTGGTACCTAGATTATTTTCCATTATATAATTACAGGCAAATGCTCGTGTCTCCACTCTCTGGACAAATCGATTTTGAGAGTATTGGTGTTTCTTCTGATTTGAGCAGTATCTTCTACCTTTGTATTTACATACCCATCTGGATTTCCCACTGTGTGATTCCAAAAACGTGGCAGTTCCAACAATTTATTTTACTGTATCTTTTTCCTCACAGGGAAGAGGCAATAAAAGTAGTGGGGATAATTTCCATGCTGCACCTAATATCGATCATTCACAAGAATTCGTGAGAAAGGACCTCAAAGAATGGTTATGTTGGCTAAGGTCATTTCTTGGCATTGCTCTGTGTCAAGTGCTTGTTTAATTCTTTGTTTGGTAGTGGGTTCAGTAATACATCTGTATCTTTCATCAGGTTATTTGATGATTTGAAGTACAATTCCAGGTTTTTACTTACCTGGGACTAACTTCTGGGTCTTTTGGAATTTGTGGACTTGCAGGCAAGAGATTGGATATGATGGGTGGAGGCTTGATTTTGTTCGAGGTTTTTGGGGTGGTTATGTCAAGGATTACATTGATGCTAGTGAGCCTTACTTTGCTGTGGGCGAGTACTGGGATTCTCTTAATTATACATACGGGGACATGGATCACAATCAAGATGCACATAGGCAGCGAATTATTGACTGGATTAATGCTACTAATGGATGTGCTGGTGCATTTGATGTTACCACAAAAGGGATTCTTCATTCTGTAAGCATCTACTTAGCAGAGGCTGCATTAACCATCATAACATCTTAGAACCTTTCTCTTCTACTTATATAGAGTGCATGGTTTCATTTGCTTTGGGAGCAGTTTCGTGTCTTAGTTGTTTTTGATCTGCAACTTTTAGGCACTTGGAAGGTATGAATATTGGCGATTATCTGACGAGAAAGGGAAACCTCCTGGAGTTGTTGGTTGGTGGCCATCTCGTGCGGTTACTTTTATAGAGAACCATGATACTGGTTCTACTCAGGTATATAGTACTGAGAGTTTATTGCTCTGGTGTATCTTTCTGGGCCCTGGCTAAGTTCCATGAACTCAAGCTTTTCAATACAAAAATAATAGCACATTCAAAGTGTCTCTTAATGGACTTCCTCTTATTTTACCTACCTCATTCAATGAAATAAACTGGCCTTTTGACACATTTCTCTCTTTTCATGATGGAAGAGAAGCTCTCAAGTAGTGGTGTATCACACGTTTGTATGTCCTTTCTTTGACATAGCAACTTGTTTTTTTTAAGGATCGGTCACATCATTAACTTTACAATAATGTTTAAACAGAACTTGTTTGACATTTTTAAATAGCTGTCATTAACTGTTCTGATGAGTAATGACATCTAATCTACTTTTCAACTTGTTTGCTTGCTGTTTTCCTTTCAATCCATCTATTAGGGTCATTGGAGATTTCCAGGTGGAAAGGAGATGCAAGGATATGCTTACATCCTCACTCACCCAGGAACACCGACTGTATTTTATGATCACATTTTTTCTGACTACCAGTCCGAACTATCAAAACTAATCTCCGTGAGAACCCGGAACAAGATCCACTGCAGAAGCATAGTAAGTTTATGATGTTAATTTAATCACTGCAGTAATTTCCTGTTGTCTGAAAAAAGCATGTCAAAATGAAAAATGGTTCCTACAGAACATAAGTCAATCGGGACTATTAATCTCTTGATACTGTGGAAGATTGCAAATGCAGAATCTAAGACCTTTATCTTTCTACTTTTGTCTTGGATTTACAACCAATCATTAGCTTCATTGATCCTTTGAACTGGTATATTTCTTAAATCGTGCAGTTTCCTACTATTTCTACTGATCCTGTTCGTTGTCCTTTATTAAATACTTCTCTGTATTTTTTGGCTGGTTGAGTATTGAATTTAATTGCTACATGAAGTTAAAAGGAAATTGTTCAATATCATTTGAAGCAATTGTCTGGTATCCAGATTTTCATGTTAGATGTTACAAGGTCATCTCTTAACAGTTTTGTCTAAATCTGATGACCTGTTTGGAGAATGCCTTTGCCGTTAAATTCAGGTGACAAGGTTTATTCTTGTGGAAATATTGTCCTCCTTTTTCTTATACAGCCATCAGTCAGTCACATTTTTGTAAAAACAAGGGACAGGGGAATTGTCAGTAGACTGCTAGGGGAAATATATTATCTTGGCCACACTAGGATTTATCGTTGTCCCTTTCTTTTATCTTGTATTCAGGTTAAAGTAATGAAGGCAGAAAGGGATGTTTATGCGGCAATTATTGATGAGAAGGTGGCCATGAAAATTGGACCGGGTTACTATGAGCCTCAAACTGGTCCTCAAAAATGGTCCTTAGCTACTGAGGGCAAGGATTACAAAGTGTGGGAAGCATCGTGATAGAGATACGGCTGCTCAAATTGATACTAAGTATATATTATAGGAAGCATGTTTTCAAAATCTGCTAAGAGTCACTGCAAATTTTTTTACAAATTTAAAAGGAGGTGAATTTGGACGGGTGCTAGTCCGAAGCCCTTTGTTAACTTGCGGACATTGTGTGTACCCCAAAACACAGAATGGACGGGGAGTCAATTGGCATTTCGATGCAGCAAAGACTATGTAAAGGGTCATTTATGGCAACTTAATTGGCTTGTGTTCATCTGCGGAACAGGATACAGGCAAGTGTGGCTACCGAATATGTAATTTGGCAGACACATTTGTAGTCTTTATTTCATACCTCATAGCTCAGCGATTATGGCGTGCGCTGCTATTTTTTCAAATGGAAAGATTTCGATGTTTTCATTCTCCTGATGAAACACGAATCAGGGTATAATGTATTATAATTCCCAAGTTTAAGGATGTAAAAACTAGTTGCCATGATATATATAATCATCTCTTATTATACACGTACTGGCCCCCTGGCTCTGTTTTCAAGTCAAGAGTTGAAAGCATAAACCAGATTTCTTCTTCTTTTTTTTTTTTTTTTATGGTCTTTTCCAACAAACAATAACATCAAGTGCAGATGCTAGTTGAAAGCATCTTGTTTCTCCCCTGTCCATGTTAAATCTTTTACATGCAACCTCTTCTGGACGGCCCCTGAAGAATTTTACTGAAGAACGCAACAAAGCTACTTGAAGAATAAATATGCTCTCAGCATAACAAATGACAGCTAAATATCAAGGCCATTGAGTGCAATTGTTTGTAGGAAGGATATTATCCCCGATCTATTTCGATGTATATACTCTAAAGGACCTTTAGGAGCTCTAGTACAAACTTCGAAACAGAAGTACATTTGAACAAATTAGGCATCCGGCCAGAGCACCTAACAATTTGCCTGACTTCGTAAATTAAGGAGGTCAAATGCGATCACAGCTCATGCGTACACAACGATTGGACTTCTGGCAGTCACAGTAAAGGATTTTCTTTGGTTCAACGCCTTTAAACCATAGAATTTTAGGCTTCACAGAGATATTATATAGAGAAGCCTTAGTAACAACTGCTTTATATGATGAGCTGGGGAGACCAACATTAGTAACTGTTCTTCGAAATGTAACTATAAACTCTCTCTGTTTTTGAACCCGGGCAGTCATCGTTGGATAATTTAGATCCTTAGACTGTACTGCTGCTACTTTCATGCAGGTGCTATTGTCTGCAAATATCTTTTTTCGCGTAGATGGATCAATTTCCAAGCCGCAAATCAATTTAATATGATCTGCCTTGAATGTCTCATACACAAGTCCAGGATGCGCAGCTTTTACTGGATTTAGATGACCTGCCCCGCAAGAGAATTCAGCATCTTGATGAACAGCATTGGTTGCATTCATCTGCCAAGCTATAAGCAAATAATAGGAAGTGTGACTCGTGAAAAAGGTGATCAAGGAGCTTCAAAAGTTCTGTTTCCATCATTCCGTGGTCCCCTTTACCCCATCAAAAAGATCGAAAAATGAAATGTAGGAATTGAAGAACTTTGACATGAGAATGTTGAATGTGCTAGAACAAGCGTCCTTTGAAAGAGTATTACCAGTAGTCATAAGAGTAGATTTGATTGCTGACGGAGACCAATGGGGATGAAGTGACTTAACATAAGCAGCTGCTGCTGTAACATGACGGCAAGCCATGGATTTTTATGTACTTACATGGCGGAGTTGATATAACTTCCAGTTAAATTAAACTGTTGAAGACTTAAACTCGATGCAGCACCAGGGACAACAAAGGAGACATCATTCAATGCACCTGAAAGGACAATTGACCCAAGGGCACCAACACTTTTAGCTGTAATAATTCCAAGACCACTGTCACAAACTACAATCTTTCCCTTCACGAGATCATTGTCCAGACACCCAGGAAAACATGACCTGACGTGGAAAATCAAGGTCCTTATCTTTTAATTTATAGCCAGAAATCACAATTAAGAATGGATGGATAGATGATAAGATCCAACATTTACATGGCTTCGAAGTGGGTACAAGTTTTTGAAGCATCCTTCCCAAGTATTAAGAGGGAAACTTGTCCCATTCAATTTCAAAGAATTAACTGCTCTTCCCTGCAACATACAAAGTCAAACTGTAAGCAAGCTGTTAACTCCACAGAATATGAACTTGTACAATTCAGTTCGAGCTACTACGCCATTGATGTTTGATAAGGTATTGTATATAGAGCTAAATGCTAAGTAACAGATTTATTTGTGCAGCCTTTGAAGGAGAATAAGTTGGAAATACATACAGCAAGAATATTTCCATCTCCAAGGGCACCTTGGGCGATGATCTCACGACTCGTGCTGCTGGCTGCAACTGTGAATAACCATGGTGCGGTACTGGAAATATCACCTGATACAATACCATGGTTCCCTGTTGAATGAACTGTGAGTATACCTCTCTCTGTCGCATGAAAAGAAGCAATAGCTATGACATCATTCTTCAAATCAAGTGGAGATTTCGATCCAAGAGACACAGTAATGAGATATCAACTCCATCAGCTATAGCATCATCAAAACCAGCCATTATATCTTCATATGCACATCCGATTTTGTAACATACTTTGTATACGGCAATCCTTGCAGCTGGAACACCTCCTCTTGCAGTACGTTGTGCTATTCCATAGAAACTCGCATTCTTCACTTCGTTCCCAGCTGCCGTCGAGGCAGTATGAGTTCCATGTCCTTCTGTATCTCTTGCAGAATCATCTTCTGAGACCTAGGTTCGTGCTCCCACGATTTTACTGTAAAGTGAGTATGTAGTTCAATGAACATTGAATTATTGTGTTACTCCACAAAAAATATTCCAAAGAAAAAGAAGTTACTTGTTGCAGTGAAATTGCTTCCGCCTTCCATTTTTTGGGTACTGGGCCAAAACCATGGTCGTTAAAACTTTTTTATTCTGGCCAAATTCCTGTGTCAAGAACTCCTATAATTATGTCACTTTCGATTTTGAGATTTCGATGGACATTTTGCGAAAAACCCGTGAAGTCCCAGGATGCAGTTGTTTGGACTTGAAGAAGTTTACTTGGGAATACGGAAACAACATCGTCACGAGCTACATTGTAAGGAAACATAAGTAGTAGTAAATACTAAATACTCATCTGTCACTGACCAAATAGAATCTAACGGAGGTATAATGCATGAAGAAAAGAAAATGACCACATTTCACTTACCTGCCAGCTTTTATTGCTCTTGGTTTGTGAGATATGCTGCAAATCCATTAAAACTCCTATTGTAGCTTCTGATTAAGGACTTCCCTAGATATCTTTTTTCAGAGAGAGAGAGAGAGAGAGCCACAGAGGAAAAAGGGAATTAATAAAACAAATATCACAGGGAAATGACTTATTGGAACCTAAAAAAAAAATTTTATACCTAATTTTTAACAAATATACTTATTCTACCTCTTAACCCTCAATTCTCTCTATCTAGAGAATAAAACAAATGATTTTTTTGAGCTGTCTTTTGCTTAATTATATCAGGGAATTTTTGTCATTTCGTCCATTTCCGTTAAGTTTAACGGATTCCGTCACCTTTACAATTTAGTTCATAATACGAGGTGTCGTGTTGTATATTTTGAAATCACGAGTGACTTTTTTGTGTATTAGGTTTATCGCAGGGTCTTTTTTGTTTTTTACCCATAAAATAACAATGTAGCAAATAGCATGAGAGCGGAGTCTATCCATTCTTTAGTCCCCTGGCTATGAATCAAGTTTTTTTTTTGACTGGCACAATCTTTGTTTATATAGGCATGCATGTACTTGTCTCCTTCTTAAAGTTGTGATATATATAGTTTGGTAATTAAGTACGTAGGAAAATGAAATCTTTCTCTTTAACATCTTTGCAGGTGAACCAGATACATTTCAAGGCTTATTGTGGCATAAACAGAAAGATCCCCTATTAATTTTATTTTATGGAAGTACTGTTATGGAAGAATATACACGAATGCGTGACATTTAGTTGAGGTCTCAGAACCTAGAGGATTTAGATTCTAATCCCCGTACTCTTCCTCGTTTCTTAAATTTCAATCTTCCTTTGCTAAAAAAAACTTAAAAAAAAATGCGTTGCATCCATTTAAGGTAGCTTTTTTACACTGCCATATTTTATCGGTCTCTAATACTAGAAGATTATTTAATGACTTAAACTAACTTGTCTATTATCAATTTTCTTTTGCACAGCAAGATATGAAGTGAATAAAGAAGGCCTTCCACCATCAAATAAAAATGAAAACGAGAAGAAAATAAAGAATCACAAAAATAGCCCTCATATTCAAAGTACTATAGAACAAAAAATTAAAAAGAAATCGGCTGAAAAAAAGTTACTAATTTAATCGAGTAATATGCGAGATTATTGGATACTTTTCAGGAATTAAGTGTCAAGTATTATTTGGCAAACAGGGATTAGCTGTTTTTCGGGGTGTTTTTGAAAAATTTTGCTATAACCGAGTTTTTAGAGTATATTTTGGGATATTTTTAGAAAATATTTTGGGATATTTAAGACTAGAAGATTTTTTAGAATACATTTTGAGAAATTTTTAAAATTTTTTAAAAAATTTAAATTAATTTTTAGAGTACTTTTTACAAATTTTTATTATATTTGAAAAACTTATTTTTAAAAAACACTCCCA
Organism: Coffea eugenioides; assembly: GCF_003713205.1. Lineage (NCBI taxonomy): Eukaryota > Viridiplantae > Streptophyta > Magnoliopsida > Gentianales > Rubiaceae > Coffea > Coffea eugenioides. The sequence continues at coordinate 43,802,665 of NC_040045.1, read as the reverse complement.
TCCAAACAGAGCCAGAAGTAGGCAACCTGTAGTAGGTTCTCCAAAAATTGTCTATATTCATTTGCCTACCAAAATTGGAAAAAAAAAAATCAATTCTACAAACTTAATTTGTCAATGGGAGTAAATGGGTACACCTTCCATTGGTCCAAAAACGAAGCGGTATTCCTTCAAGATAAAATTCTGACTGCCAAGTAGTAAGATGCACGCACACATTCAATTAGTAGCGGTTAGGGGTGTTCGAATTTCGGAAAAATTGAAAAATGGGGCATTTGGTAAAATCGAAATATATCCAATTTTAATATTTGGTAAAACGGTTCGAAATGGATATAAAAAATATATTATTGAATTACTGATCATCGGTTGAATTTCTGAAAATTTTAAAATACATGTTAATGAATCTAATTAATGAATTCAAAGAGCCACATAGCTCGGATTATAAATCTAATTAATGAATCATAAATATAAGGACAGATAATACTTCCTGCTGGCACGCTAATCAAATAATTTGCTTGATTCGGTGAAATTAATGACATTATACAAATTATGTGTATATAATGATTGGACTTCGGACACTATGCAAACCATCAAACCACACAAGTGAAGCAGATATCAACGGCGGTGTCGCTCTTCCACCGGTGACCGTCACAACAAATGATCTTTTCTCGTTCACCGTCGTGAATGATAGGATGTTAGGCTCCACAGAAATATTCACCTGAGAAGGCCTGCTAGTGATTGTGGCTCTGTATGTTGAATTGGGAAGACCAACATTTGTGACCGTTCTTGAAAATGTAGCTGTAAATCTCTCGCCATTTTCGACTTTTGCAGTAATTGTTGGGTAATTAAGATCCTTGGGTTGTGTCGGAACCACATTAGTGCATGAGGTATTATCAGCAAATATTTGTGCCAATGCTTTTGGATCAAGTTTCAAGCCACAGAGCAATTTGATGTAATCTGATCTTAATATCTCGTACACGAGTCCGGGATCTGCCGCTTTTACTGGGTCAAGATGTCCTGCTCCGTAAGAAAACTCCGCATCTCCATGACTAGCATTTGTTGCATTCAGCTGCCAAGCTAGGAGCAAATAGAATTTTTCATCATTCATAAAATATGTCATCAAGAACAACCGAAAAACAGCACGAGTTTCTAAAGGATAAAGAAGATAAAAGGAAACATAAATATGTAGCAATCGTGCGACTGTTACCAGTGGTCATAAGAGCAGATTTGATTGCTGAAGGAGACCAATGAGGGTTTAATGATTTCACATAAGCAGCTGCACCTGCTGCGTGAGGACATGCCATGGACGTTCCAGATAGTATGTTGTATTCTACAGATCTTGCATCCTGATGAGAGATTTCTGATGGGGATGCAGCAGGAGAATAAGCAGCCAGAATATGAACTCCTGGTGCACTTATGTCCGGCTGTATAATCAAGCAGCCTCATGGTAATTGGTAAGCATGTAAAAGTTTTTATGAACTAACAATAGCAAAAGGCGCTGCCAAATGTGGGCTAGAATACCTACCTTCAGAATATCCGGGAAAATAGTGTTTGGCCCTCTGGATGAGAATGATGCAACTACCGGAGCACTTGAGTCTGTTATATTCTCGCTTGGATATATGTATGCTTGAGGTACTCTGTATACAAATGAGGATACCAAATGCAATGCAATGAAAGTTAAAATGGTACTTGGTACAACCCAATATACAAGATTATGGATAGCTCGTGACTAACTTTGTGGAGTTGATGTAGCTTTCGACCAGATCAAACTGTTGAGGGCTCAAAGTTGATGCAGCAGAAGGAAAAACAAAAGAAACATCATAGATTTCACCTGAACGGAAAATTGATCCAACGCTGCCAGCCCTTTTAACTTCAGCGAGGTTGCTGCTGCTAAAAGTGTCATCACAAAGTACAATTTTTCCTTCAACTAGCCTTCTGTCTAGACAGCCTCCATAACAACGCCTACAATGGAATATATTAGTTAGATATTATGTTCCACTTTGCGCTGAAAAAGTCGTGACCAGCGCCAAGGATAAATGGCTAGATAGAAACGGAACTTACTTAGCTTCAGCCTCGCCACACTGTATTGAAGCATCCTTTCCATATACAAGAGGGTAATTTTTCGTGCTATTCAACTTGAAGGAGTTAATGGCATTTCCCTGTTACATGTGAAGTCAAAAGATGAGCAAGTTCAAGAAACAAAGGAATTGATATAACCTTAAGTCAAATATGCTGTTAATAAGTGACTATACAGAAGCTGAGAAAATTAAGTATTGCAAAATCTATAGCAACTAGTAAATGCGAGAAAAATTGAATTGATTAAACATACAAAAATCTCGGCTCCATTTCCAAGGGCAATTTTGCTGACGAGCTTGCGATTTGTAGTGCTTGCTGCAACTGTGAATAACCATGGCGCAGTACTGACGACTCGTCCTGTTAAAGAACCATCATTTCCTGCTGACTGAACTGTGAGTACACCTTTGCCGATCCCATGAAAAGAGCCGATAGCTATGGAGTCATATTGCAAGCCAACTGGAGACTGTAGTCCAAGTGAAACCGTAATAATGTCAACTCCATCAGCTATAGCATCATCAAAACCAGCTAATATATCTTCATCTGTGCATCCCGTATCACTACACACTTTGTATGCAGAAATTCTTGCAGATGGAACCCCTCCTCGTGCGATACCTTGTGCAATTCCATAAAAACTCGCATTTTCCACTTCGTTTCCAGCTGCTGTTGAAGCAGTATGACTTCCATGTCCATCTAGATCTCTTGCCGAATCATCTCCTCTGACATAGTACCGTGCTCCCACGATTTTGCTTAAGAAGTAACCATGTTTTCCAATAAGCAATATAGATTAGTGTACAACTGAAAATTCATGACATATTTTAACAAAAAAAAAAAAAATACACCTACAGGTACAGAACACAAGGAGTTTACTTGTTACAGGTGAAATTTTTGCCTCCTTTGCAGACCCCCTTCCATTTCTTAGGTATAGGTCCAAAACCGTGATCGCTAAAACTTTTTGACTCTGGCCATATTCCAGAGTCTATAACTCCTATAATTATGTCACTCTCGATATCAAGATTTCGACCGACGTTTCGTGGAAATCTCAAAAAGTCCCATGATGCAGTTGTTTGAAGTTGGAGAGTTTTGCTTGGAAATATCAACGCCACAGCATCCCGACCTATACATGTATGGAAACTCAGTATAAATCTTCACATATAATCGTAATAAGGCTCAATTAAGATCTAATGCATAAATTCTTAATTGCTAATATATATTTGACTCACCAGCCAACTTTTCTCTCTCTTGGTTTGTGAGATTTGCAGCAAACCCATTAAAACTCCTATTGTAGCTTCTGATTAAGGATTTCCCCGTGTAACTTTCACAAAGAGAAAATAAAGAAAAAAGTTAATGAAAAGAAGAATTAATTTGTACATATTACTCGATCAAGACTAGGAATACTTGGCTTACCTGCTGTCAACAACTTCCTGAAGCATACTGAGATGGCGTGCTGAAGGTGAATGATCTCCTTCAGGAAGGGCTCCCAGGTATACTATGTAAACCTGCTTGGAAAATACAAATTTAGTAGTAGCAATTAAGATTTAATTTTATCTTTGCAATGCTTTAGTTGCATCATTATGGTTATCGAAACAGCTTAATACCGATAACGTTTCTACTAGTTTGACTGATGTATTAAGGCTTTCAGCTGGACTTATAGTTTTCCATATTCAATAAACTGGGGCATTGCTGATGCCACCCAAAAAAAAAAAAACATATCACATGCATCTGCTATCGATTCTGTAACTGACCAGCCATTGATGATCATTTCTTTACAAGTGAAAAAGACAATTAGTTTGTCATAATTATACAGGAAAATGTTGAAGGCGAAATGCTCGCAACTTCCTTGCAAAGAACAATTAGTAAGCAGTTAACTAAGAGAACAAGAGTATAAATCAAGTAATGATTTTTTTTTCTATATATATATATATATAACTAATCTTAACAACTCATACGATATTGGGTTTTTGAAATTGTCCCTAAATAATATTGCAGATGACTAGAAAAGTTATAAGTATGTCGTAAGAACAAGCAAGTGACCAGACAATTGTTAAGAAGACTTGCCTTCCTTTCTTCATCAGTAGCGGCAGTAGTTCCACCACTTCCACTCAAACTAATGACAAAAAGGGCGAAAAAGATGCAGGAAATTCGAAGTGCATCCATTCTTGATTTCATCAAAATGAGCTTCGTGACTTATTTTTATGGTTGTGCTGTACAATCCCTATTTATAAAAGCAGGCGTGGTGTTGTTATTCTATTTAAGATTGCGTTCATATATATTTTGACAAGTAGGAAAAGATTTTCCATTTTAAACATGCTGCTCCAATGTAAGAATCTGAGTTGGTTGATATAACGAGATGATTCAATTGATTTCGTACAGGAAATGCTTTTATGCCCATTGATTCTTTGTATCTAATTACTTCCATTCCATAGTTCACGATAGAATCGGTTCTTTGCACAGATGAGAATGAGGTGAGGGGTATTTCACTAGTCAGTCATACTTTGCTGGCCATGCATCCTCATCCTCATTCGTTGTTTAGTTTTTCTCACCTCATCAATCATCATGGGTTGTCTCCTTCGTTACCTTAATCAAAATTCTCCCAAGAAATTTGTCTAAATACATTTGCACCAGAAAAATTCGACGAAAAACACGCTGCAAACAAACTAGCAATTTTGTTCATGAGAGTGGAAAAATACATTTTTCATAATTTGTCCAAATATGGAGGAGGTGCATGAAAGAAGTACCTTCTTCTTTTTTTAAGATCAAGTTGTATTAGGTAAATTAAGGGACATTTGGAAAATTTAAGGTAAACGTTGCAAACTTGAATATTTTGCCCCATTCAAGTCCGGGTTCTAAATGATACTCATAAACGTGTTGAAAATATATACAAAACAAAATCACTTAATTATGTATTGCTCGCTAAATTTCTAGTTGTCCTAAAGGTTTTAGACTTGGCTCTTTATTAGATTTTATTAAAGGGTAAGAAATATGATGTAATTAATGAAGAGTTGTATAAACAAAATACTAAGAGACCTCTGGCATTATGTTTACCAAGGAGACGGGGCAGGGACGGTCATCAGAAGGACCGTCCCTGAACAGTTCACGGTCAGGATTTGACCCAAAAAAATTATACGGTTCAGATCACTTTTTGTACCTCATTTTTTAACAACGTGTGTGGGACCCACAAGAATTTGTTCTAAAGTTACACGTTGTTGTGCAAACAAAGTTATGCCATGTGCAAAATGCACAAAACCGCTAGGAACGGTTCCCGTGGTCCGTTACCCAACTGTATTTACAAGGAAAATTTATTTTCTTTCTAGTGGTGTTGACTCGTTTACTGTATTTTCAAAAATGTTGGGTGGCATTACTAAACGAGTCAACAAAAATACTAAGAGACCTCTTGCATTAGTTTCTTTCATTCAAATACAAACTTGTTCGCTAACGGCTCATAAGATAAGGAAGAGTCCAAAAATTTCATAAGAAGATCATACCTTAGAATGTGTGTAGTTGAATACTAAGTAATGAAAAATTAGTCAAGATGTAGCTATACCGCTCTAGAACTTTTTTTCAATTATTTTAATTTGCTGTAGATTTTGCCAAAAACTTATGAAAAGTAGTGATAAAAAAAATCAGAATAAAAAAATTATTCTTTTATTCGATTTTAGGAATTTAGCGTCATTGGCTATTAAAATATGCATCTAAAACCGATTACGAATCAAATTCTAAAAGAACTGTTAATAGGCTTTCTTAATGGTTGGTTATCCACTCTTCCCGCCACGAGTTTCTCCTCTCCACCTCGTACCTTTGAGATATAAAAATGTTATCCAAGTTTCATTGCCTTCTCAAATTTTTGTCCCATTGGGGACTTCACCAATGCCACAACTGAGCTCTCTCCTAACACTTGGGGGACTCCCACGGCAAAGCCAATCGGATCACTGGTACTCAATTCCAGTGATTCGTCCGGTTGGATCGAGTAGGATCCACCACTAATTGTAGAACAGGTCGAGTAAAGCAAGAAAAGTCGAAGAAATATAGGAGGTAGGATATACAGATAGTCTTTAGAATAAATAATTAATGACTTTCACCAGCCGTGTATCAGTTGTTTTACTAGCTTTGCTTGTGGCATTTGCTGCAACAATCCCACGCTTGCGTGGCAGTAGTATTGAGGCAGATGCACACATTGGCGAATTCGATGATTTTCTACGGAAGAGGGCTGAGGATGCCCTTCAGGCTTCTCTCAGGGCATATAATCCTGATCCTGAAGCCGTCACTGACAATTTCACCAGACAAGTGGGAAAGTGAGTTTTTTCTTTCTTCCTTTTTTTCCCCCCTTACACTTCTTGGTTGCCTAATTTTCCTCCCTTTTAGCTAGTACCATCAAACAATTAATATTCACGTTCCATGCATCTTTTTGTATGTTGTCTTCACGTTCCGTGCATCGTTTTGTATGTTGTCTGTCTATAGGATGTTGGAAGGTGGCAATGAGACTAGGAGACAGCTTAAAGCAGGCGGTTGCGTTGCAACAAATCCCATCGACCGCTGCTGGAGGTGTGATCCTAACTGGGCAAAGAATAGGAAGAGGTTAGCCAAGTGTGCTCGTGGTTTTGGCCGCCAAACGAAGGGTGGAATGCATGGGAAATACTATGTGGTAGTTGATCCCTCGGATGATAATGTGCAGGATCCAGAACCCGGTACTCTTCGTCACGCTGTGATCCAACAGGAGCCATTGTGGATCATATTCGATACTAGCATGGTAATTAAGCTAAACCAAGAGCTTCTGATCAATAGTGACAAGACCATTGATGGTAGGGGAGTTGAAGTGCATATTGCCTATGGTGCAGGCCTTTCCATCCAATTTGTGCAGAATGTTATCATTCACAACATTAAGATCCATCACATTGTTCCGAAAAATGGTGGGCTGGTTAGAGATTCTACTTCGCACATTGGTTTGAGAACAAGGAGTGATGGAGATGGTATATCAATCTTTGGTTCAAACCATGTCTGGATTGACCATGTTTCCCTGTCTAAGTGTAGTGATGGCCTAATTGACGCAATCATGGCTTCAACAGCTATCACAATCTCTAATTGCAAGTTTAATAATCACAATGATGTAAGTTAAACTGTCATTTAATTTGAAAGTACCCCTAGCTGAGATATGTTGACACCTTTCAAATTTTGAACCTTGATTTCAGCAAAGGCTGAAATGCGATTAATACTTCCAAGAAATGATAGATATCTGGTGGTTTGGATGATGCAGGTTATACTTTTAGGTGCAAGTGACGAGCATAGTGAAGATGCAATAATGCAAGTCACAGTAGCATTCAACCGTTTTGGTAAGGGCTTGGTGCAGAGGATGCCAAGGTGCCGATGGGGCTTTTTCCATATTGTGAACAATGACTATTCTCAATGGCAGATGTATGCCATTGGTGGTAGTGCTCATCCGACTATTATCAGCCAGGGTAACCGATTCAAGGCCTCTAAAAACCAATTCACTAAGGAGGTAAGCATTTAGACCCTACAAGGAGGAGCTATGCTATAAACGTCATACTGCTGAACTGAAAACCTTCATCTATCTATCCGTATTTCAATGATCGAGTTTACAATCCAATTGACACAAGTCCTTTTAACATGTCTCCTCTGCCAATGCATCGAAGCATTCGAGTAACTGTGTATTGGAATATTATTGACAGGTGACCAAGAGGGATTATGCCGAAAAGAGCCAGTGGATGGGATGGCAATGGAGGTCAGAGGGTGACAAATTCTTGAATGGAGCTTTCTTTGTGGAGTCCGGGCCGCCACTCAAAAAGAGTCCATTTACTGGAAAAAATAAGCTGCAATTCAAGCCTGGTTCATACGCAGGAAGGCTCACAAGATATGCTGGTGCACTTAAGTGCCGAGAAGGCAAGCCTTGTTAACCGGTGATTATATATAGAAGGCGAACATTCTTTTTTCCCGTCAAACGAGGCAAACATGTATATATGTATCTATGTATATTTGGAAAATGTTGCTTGGGTACAGATCAAATAACTTTCAGCCACACTTGTGGGCTGAAAATCAAGCAGAAGAAAGTCACTGCTGCATAGACGTACAGAGAAAGAAGAATAAGCCTGGCCAAACCGCGGAAGCAAGCTCCATGGAGGTAGTTCGTCATTTCTCCTTGTCGTCTTGATAGGCACAAGATAGCATGTGATTAGAGGTGTTAAACTTCTAAGTTGCTGACTAATATTAGTACAATTACAAGTAAATACCATTTGTTGGAAACACGTTTCTAAAACAAAAGTTATGCCGTAATCAATGGCTATCCTCAAATATTAGGCAGGATAAGTATACAAAATACTTCCTGAGTCTTGGCTCTCTGTGTTGTGAATATGAGACTAAATTCACTGGGTGAACAATTAAATTAATCTGGAGAATGGAAGAGCCAAGAATCATCAATGGGTACACCGCAATTAGCTTCAAAGATGACTTTTACAAAGACTAAAGAGAGATTCTATCGTTTTCCTTCTGCAATTTGTACGTACCAATATGGACAAGTCAATTATCCTGTGCAATGGCACCAAAATTTCCGATATACTATGATCCAAAATACAATTAAACCACAGCCAAACAGGATTTAGATATAAAGGATCATAAGGTGTCAACAGAAATCTAGAAACAGATGAAAATTTAAAAAAAAAAAAAAGGAATGTTTATTGAATTAAAACTTTTAGTTATTAAATTATAAGCCAACTTATTGCCAAACAAAGCATCTTGAAAGCAGGCCAGACCATCCTTCTCATCCCAGAAGAATCGTAACTAGGATCCCATAACTCAGATTTGTGAAGCTTGAAAAGAGACTGATTCGCCACCTGATCTTTTTACTTTCTATGGCTTATAAGGCTATAAGAGGTCCTTCAACAGAATTCACGCTCAGAAACAGAAAAGGCACTCTATCAGAGTTCCTGCCATTTCATCCAAGCACAGCCAATTGCAATCAGTTTGATCCGCAACGTAGTTCAAGAATTATCTCTTCTGAAGAGGGCATGTCCTGATGTTATGTCCTTTCACCCTGCACAGCCGGCAGATGTAACTTCTCTTGGTAGGAACAGAATTTTTACTTGTAGCGACAATACTTACTTCTGCCATCTTCTCTTGAGGACAGGACCGCCTATTATGCCCAGTCTGTCCACATATACGGCAGTGGTGTTCCTTTGAGACTAGTCTCTTTCTTTCACTTGATTTTGACTTCCGGCATGTTCTTCTGTTATGCCCCTTTTCACCACATAGCCCACATGTAAACTGTCCATCCCTCAGTTCATTCTGAACTTCTGGACAGTAATTTCTCCTATGGCCTTCACGTCCGCAATTCTGACAATAAAATTTTACCCCTGCAGAAGAATGAAGCACATCATATTCTGACAATAAAATTTTACCCGTCCAAATCAGTGAAGGACTTCACATGCTGACATGTCGTCAATGCAAGCAGCAAAGCCTATTCTTGCAAATTCTTCATGTAACTGGCCTCGTCACTACCACATCTTTGAGGTACCAGACTTTGCTATAATCTAGGAAGAAATTTAGATAGAATGGATCCTAATAATGAGGTTAGGCCTCTTCAAGAACATAAACATACATGTCCAATCAGGTATGGAGACGAGGAAATACCGTAAGACTTGTGATACCACTCAGTGGTCCACTAGCTGAGAACCACATAAAAGTTGTTGGCATAGAGCTTAATAAAATTTGTTAACAAGTTTCAGGTACTTCAGCAATAAAATGATGTAATAACAACCGATACCATCATATTCAGAAAAAGGAAATTCAAAGACAACACAGCACATAATAAAACTCCGAGTGGATTTATAGAAATTAGCTGAGTAGATGGCATCATCATTTTGTAATGCATTCTGACAAAAAAAAAAAAAGAAACTGAAAATTGTAAAATTCCACAAAAGCATACAATTAATGGACCTTTCATTGAGATACTTCTTCTTTGTCGGTTCTCTGGGTCACGGAAGTACTTCTTCATTGCTTCAGAAGCCTGCCTCCTCGCAGCAGGGGTGCCTTTTACTTTCTACATGAATACTAACAATCTAAATTAGAGGTGAAATTTCCCTACTTTACATTACAGTACTTGAGCGGAAAGCTGAAATCACTTTGAATAACAAGATGTACAAAACTGCATTTCTTAACACTCTGTATCACTAATTTTGATGAAAAATGCTTTCCACAATCCCATTGTATTCTGAATATTCAAGACCCAAAACAATCATGTCACATTCTGTCCAACGTATATGAGGAACATAATAAACACCAGCAAGAAAAGTAGGGAGGTTCTAAAAGCATGACTTTGTTAGAATACTGTAGATACAGAACATAATAAGATACTATAAAACAAAGGAGTACAGACTACAAATGTGTGCTTGATTGGAACTTGAAATAAAGTGCTAATTCTTCCCAATTCAGACCTTGATGGCAGCCGATCTTTGTGCACGAAGCAAAGGATCACTATGGATAATCTTCATCCTCCTACTAAACAACCCAGTTTTTGCATTCAGGCTCTGCAAGCATCCAACTAAACAAAGAAAATTACATTCATGGTGTGGTTGGGAAGCAAAAAAAAGAAGGAATACAGAAAATAAAATGTCATATGAAAGAATATCCTACGAAACTTAAAACTGCTCAAAGACTATACTTGATTCAAAATGAAACTTAATTTTATTGTACCCAAGACAGATAAAAAATTCAACCAAGAAGGAAAACTAACTTTGAGGGATCTGCTAATCTTCAAATTGACTTCAGGACTTGGAGAGTTGTATACGCGCTTGGTTTTTCTCTTCACATTCAGCTTTATGTCTAAATTGTCCACTTCATCATCTTCTTTTACCTTGAGAGGAGAACTGAAAACTCATCTATGTGAATAAATATAGTTCAAAAGAATGCAATACCCTCAAAAGGGGTAATGAGATTTGCAAATCATGAAGCACCAAACACCACATATCTGAGAAAACTAAAAACAGCCACACAGGAAAAAGAAATAGAGCACAACTTTGTTCAAGGAACGAAATGCACGAAGCCACATAGGTATCACTTATAACATCAGGAAACTACAACGCCAAAAAGGAGGAACTTTACTGTATATGAAGCAGTTATACATCACAAGCACGAAATGCATGATTCTTTACAAACACAAAATTTGATATCAGAAATTGAACAGTAGTGCAATGTTCTATGGCATAAGAATTTCCACATAGATGCAACCAAAAGCTATCTATGCCACGTTCCCTCTTTTTCAACCATTGACAGAAATGACCATTTATGAAACAAAAGCAACCATTCTGATGTTTAATATGGCAGTGCGTAACCTTGAAGAGCAGAACATTATAATCAAGAAAGTGAAAGACTTACACAGAGTGGGCTTTCTCCCATGGCTGTTCATCAATCGACTCCTCCCAGATAACACAATCTCCAAGGCACTGAGGACAGGCAATTAGACCCTGTTTTGATAGGGAAACAGAGATCAGTATAGGAAAACTGTTAGCAATGTGGTTGGAATAAAGACTAAGACAACCAGAAATATAAATAATGCAAATATCAGGCAAATTTTTTAACATTGGTTTAGTGCAATATATTGCTAGAGCAAACTCAAGTTTCTCAAATGCTCAGAAACAATTACCTTTCCATTGCATAGTGAACAATCTGCTCTAGATCTTTCTATTCCACATTCTGTACATGGAGTATAACCCCTTCCCCTGCAACTTGGACAAGGCAGTTCTCTGATATACTGCCCATTTGGGCCAAACCATGATCTTGGTTTCAAACTACCAGAAAGAATCTTCCTAAAAAAATTATGATGCATTAGATCAAAAACCACCAGATAGAGCAAGAAATAGAATCTTAGACATGTCCGGCAAAATCGTGATCAAACAACATAAGCTGGGTAATGAGAACCAAACTAATTCATGGGTTTTATTCCATCAGGCAAAAAGCATCTGCAAGCAACTTCTATATAGAATAACTGTAAGAAAACGCATTCTTCTTGACTTCAACAATCAAGTGAAGATATGATGTTTGAAAGAGCTTCAGGGACACAGATATAGCAGATACACATAAAAAAAAATGCTATATAAATTCAAACGAAATATGCGCACTAACAGGGCAGGAGAGGCTAGACCTTGGTTGTGGATCGACAGAAAGTCCAAAGAACTCCTCAGGAGGGTCATAACCTAGCTGCTGCAATATAAAGCTAGGAGTTATATGCAATATCCGGATAAAGAAAAGAGGTGATCATTAAGTAATACCTAGTACTAGTTAATGCAATGCACCAAGCAAACAAGTTTTTCCAGCAACATACTCCACCACACAAAAGCAATTTCCCCAAACTCTCCCAAAACCGACCAAGATTGCAACTTTAGCAACTTTTAATAGCCCAGTTGTGTATGAACTGCGTATGAGGTGTCAGGTTGGAAAGTGTGAACAAATAAATGAAATAGGAAAAGAAGATACCTGGGATTGGTGTGGTTTCGGGGGTGATGGTGAGTTGGAGGAATCATCTGGCTTGAATGAAGAAGAAATTGGAGTTTGATGACTGACAAGACTAAATTTCCTTTTGGAATGTGGCACTATCCAGTACTGCAAATTCTTGTTATTGGGTTTCCTGTGGCACTGAAGAACGACTATATTCACTCTCAATGCTGATGAATACATTGACGAAGGCTTTGTTGCTCAACTACATATATGTCTGTGCAGAGGCACGCAGATACAAGACGAAAAAGAAGAGTAGAAGGATTCTGAACAAAAATAATAATACTATTTGTAGATCCTAGACAAGGAGAGCTTTGGATTTTCAATCCGTTTTAACTTTTAAGAGGAGTGTGGACTATTGAATCGGAATATGGATAAAGGGAGTCGATGGGAGGCTGCGCCTGTGCTCCTGTGCCTATACGGTGGTCTCGTGTTTGTGGTCTATACTCTATGGTTAGCAGATATATTCAGTACACAGTACGGGTGAAATTGTGGATGATGGTCGTTGTCACTTCCACGTCGGGCCTTTTTTTCTTTTCGTTTTTTTCCAATTCTTTTATTGAATGTTTTTGTTGTCTTAATTTTGCTTCTATGGTTCTGTAACAGGTATTGGGGGCTTTAGCCTTTTACAATAACTCATATGAAAGTGTGTAAACCCAAATATTTCATTAGAAATTGTGTAAATTACTCATCAGAACAGAACCATATTCATTTTCAAGTTCATTCTATCTGGAAATATAAACATGCCCAGTTACATGCAATCTTATGTTTGTAGAGCCCTTCTCTAACGTTGCGTTCGCCATGGAAGGGACACTTTGTGGGAAATTGGGTGAGGACTTGTAATACTCGGACATCAACAGATGCTACGTATACCTTTTTTTTCCGATTAAAAACAGATGCTACATGTACTGATAACAACCTTGCATTAGACAGATTATTGCTGCTAAAAAAATAATAAAAAGACAAATTATTCCACTTATTTCAAAATTAATCACATATAAACAGCACATTGACTCATCCAATTCCAATCCACATTACAAAATTCAATTCTGCGTGGATCCCAGCAAATCATCTTGTTCAATATAAAAAAAAACATATACGCCTCTTATTACTGAAATTTAATTTATTGAAACCTCAACTAGTACTCTTTCACGTGGGTGAAAAATTACAACAAAATCTTGCATTCTATCATTTTTTTCACTGCTACGTGACTTATGCAAATCCATATTGATGCTATGTGCATAATACATCTATCTGATCCGATAATGATCTCGTCGATTTTTCAATGATTTAATGGAATTCCTCTAAAATATGCTAAAGTAGGAGTAAGATGCTGATAGATGAAAATTAGTACTCTTTCAATCTATTGTGTATAGGAGTAGATATCTTTTAAAAAATTACAGTAGTATTATTTTGTGATTTTACTTGATTATGTCGAAGTCTAGTGACTCTAGTGTTAGGTAAAAAAAAAATGTAGCGAAATTCTATCGGAGAAAGAGTAAAAGGTGAGAGCTACTTGGACCAGAGTCTTGGAACAATTTATGGAGAAATTGGACAGCAAATATTGACGGTTAGAGAAAGCATTCCGACGAGGTTACACGAGTTATCTCACTGCTGCAGAGCTAGCCTAAAACCCAGAGCAGCTGAAAAGAATGCTACACCTAAACCTCTCTTCTTCTCTATCCCCTATCCAAAACCCTAGTAAACAGCACCCTCCTCCACAGTCATACCATGGTTTCTTCTCCAACAATAATTCACCCTTCAATCTTAAAACCAAAACCTCCTCTCTTTCTTTCTCCAATTCGACCAAGAACCTTACCTTAAAATGCCGCCACTCTGGTTATTTTGAGCCTCAAGAACCGCAGCAGCAGAGGTTTTCTCCTCCTGATCAACAAGGTATCTCTTTTTTGTTAACTTTCGTTTTCTAAGATTTTTGGGAGGAAAGATATGAGGCCCAAGTGAAAAGATTTGATTTTGCGGAGAGGGTCCGCCTGGAGATTGATATTTGAGTTGTTTGCTGGCTTTTTCCCTTGTTTTCTTTCATTTTCTTTCCATCCAAGTAGATGATTTCGTGTAACTGAAGGTTCTTTTCTGCCTTGGGTGTGCCTAATTTTGTTGCAATGCATGTAGCAGAAATTTATGCAGGGAATCACGTAAATATAGCAATTTTATTAGCATTTTTATCTGGTGTTACAAGTTTCTAAAGTTTTACGCTCCATCCATGTTGGAGGATAATTGGGAATTGATAAGGGCTTTCTTCGTGAGCTGTGAACTGTTGAGCTTAATAACTGCATTCCTTTTTCAGTCATTCTTATGAAGTGAGCTCATAGCGGTTTTTTTAAGCAAAGATGGTATTTTGGTTGTATAACAGGGACATTGCCGTCAAGGGTATATGTTGGATACTCTGTGTACAAGGGGAAGGCAGCTCTGACAGTGGAGCCTCGGCCTCCAGAGTTCACGCCTTTAGATGTATGCTTGTTGATGCGATAAATCAGCTTTAAGATCTTGTAAGAACGTCTGCAGTTAGTATTCATCTGATTTTTGTCTGTGATGGTTTTTGTTGATGGAGCAGTCAGGGGCATTTAAGCTGACGAAGGAGGGTTTTGTGTTGCTTCAGTTTGCTCCTGCTGCTAGCGTTCGCCAATATGATTGGAGTAGAAAGCAGGTGTTTTTTGTTTCCTTCCTGCGTCATGCATGACAGACTAGTCTTGAAAGAAAAACATGTGTTTACAGTAGAAACTAGGTGCTTGATCAGATAGAATGAAAAAGTCTATACTGATGATGTCAAGGTCAGTGATGCAGATGCAATATTTTGAAAATGTTACTGAAAGATGAATTTGATTGCATCAAAAGAGCCTTCTTGTAATTTGGCTTATATATTTTGCTTTCTCTGCACATTTTTCCAGGTTTTCTCATTGTCAGTAAATGAGATTGGGAGTCTAATTAGCCTTGGAGCAAAAGATTCTTGTGAATTTTTCCACGATCCTTTCAAAGGAAAAAGGTAAAGTTTGAATTCTACGTTTGAAGTTTGTATGGTGGTGGGTGTCTTAATTCCATCTAGCAAGTGCGACTCTAGTAAACTGAAACAATCTTCTCGGAGTATTAGAATTGTCTCAGATTTCAGAATTAGATCTATTCGTTATATAATCTTTTCAGTTTCAATACAGTAATTCATCCTCTATTTGAAACGAATATCTTGCTGTAAACAAATTTCAACTTAGTTTCCAATATCAACAGACGTTCTCGCTTCTCTTTGCCATTTTTTTGGCTTAATATTCATCAATAATTAGTTTTAGTCAAAAAATTTCTCTTTCCTGCTAGTCATGTATCCTTTATGTCTCAACAAATCAAGGTGCTTTTCCTGTTTGTGTCAGTGATGAAGGTAGGGTCAGAAAAGTGCTGAAGGTAGAACCCCTGCCAGATGGTTCTGGCCACTTCTTTAATCTCAGTGAGCCTCATGTTTCTTGACTTCCTTCAAGCAGTTGATAAAGTGACATTTATAACCTTGTATTTAATTCGTTTTGTGTACACAATTGGATTTGCTAAAGGTGTTCAAAACAAGCTTATAAATGTGGATGAGAATATCTACATTCCTATAACAAAGGCAGAGTTTGCAGTTCTTACCTCAGGATTCAATGTAAGATGTTTTGCAACCACAGTATTTGTTCTCCTGTGTCTTTGATTTAGTTTTTTGCACCTTTTCTGTTTTTACTTTAACATTTCTTTTGGTGAGGGATGTCAGAAGATTGGAGCATTCTGCAAATTATGGATGATCCTCGTGAGGAAATCACGACTTGTTCATGTGACTAAGCTTATTGTATGATCTGTAAATACATTAAAGTGGATTTAATTGAAGAACTAATGGGATGCATTTGATCCAAAGTGACTCTTCCCTCTAAAGGCTAGATGCTTTCATGGGAGAGAGGATTTTTTATATGTTTGGAGATTTTGGGCTGTTTCATTGGTAATTTTGGTCAAAAAAGGAGTTCCCTTCTGGTAGCAAGTCAGTCATTTGGAACCACCTTTTGTATTCTAGCTGTAGTGTGTGAGGTTAGGTCACTGGCGAGAGACTTTGCTAAATGCAAATGTAAGATGTCTGCAGAATGCTTACCTTTGACCTTTTGCCTCTAAAATGGCTGTCTACTTTAGACTCATGATCAAGTATTTTAAAGGTGTTCCAAAAGGTAACATATGGCCAGTTAGCGCTTTCTAGGTTTAATGCTCCTGTGCTCTTTCTTCCGCAGTTTATCTTGCCATACCTTATAGGTTGGCACGCTTTTGCAACTTCCGTGAAGCCAGAAGATGCTAGTCGGGTGAACTACACTAATGCCAGATCTGGTGCCGAGTATGAATGGAGCAGATAGGGATCGCTGTTTGCATCAACTAAATTGATTTTGATATTCATGCGACTCTTCATTCCCTATGCCTTGTGCAGTATTGTATTTTGATGAAGTGAATTCCTAGGAGTTTTTGTTAGTGTTATCGATATGGGTTTGAAGAATAGTGATCAAATTTCATTGCAGCTGTTCTCCTGTTTGGCATGTATGAGCCGAATTTGTTCCCTAGCTGCCTATTTTTGACAGTAATCAGCTATCTCGTAACCTGGCTTGTCATCAACCTGACGCCATATTTTCATCCTAAAGCTTGAGGATTAGTTGAGACGACCATGACAAAATTTCACTGAAGAACCATATGCACTTAATTTGCCATTTGCATATGACATCTACCAAATGTTGGAAATGACATTTGAATGCTATGATCGAAGCCAACGAAATTCTCAAATTATAAATTTAAAATTTGGAAAATTCTACAATCCATCTTGAAAATTCTACCAAACTCGTCACCTCGTTTAATAATTTAAATTCATAAAATCACCTCGTTTAATAATTTAAATTCATAAAATTATTTAAGGGTTGATATCTCTTTTTATACATCGAAATATAATATTCCAAAGGGATGGTAGAACTCCTCCTAAATTCCTCTTTCCGTTCCTAATTTCCATTTCTGTCAGGACGTCCACACACAAAAACTGACTCCCTCGCATCTGTTCCAAGTTTGGAACTTTTTGACTGTTTAGTTGAGGTTCCAAGTTTCAACTTTCCCCTTGAAATGTCTTACTCTTCATATGCTGTGAGCAGGAAATATATAAATCTGGTTCATGATTTTTTGTTCCTTCTTGTATTGTACTATTCGTGTATGGCTCGATAGTGGCAATCTCAACCAGTATGATTACCTTTTCTAAATCTGTGTTTCTTTCTGTTATCTGATCTACTTCAACCTTTTTGGGCCTTCGTCATTCTTCTCTTGGATTGGTGCATTGATTGACATGGTCAATTCCAGCCAGGAATTGAAGAGCTCCTGATAAGAATTGGAGCAGATAGGATGGGTTCACCATTAGATTGGTAGCATACAACGCCCTGCTAATGCAATGTAGTTGAATGCTTGCCCTTCTGGCTTCACCAGAATAATTTATGAATTTCACATGGCTTTCCGATGTTCTTGTTCTCCCCTCCCCTCCCTCCCCTCCTGCTCCAAATTTTGTCTTTTAAGCAACTTTCGGATGTACTTTTTTAAACTGTTATTGGTACACCCGCTAAACTGTTTTGCATCTAATTTGGTTCTTTCAAAATTTGGCATGTCCTCAACCTGCCTTCACATTTTTGTTATAAATCTTGAAAAATACGTCTTAAGATTGATGAATACAAGCCAACCATTGCAGATCCATTGTGCTTGAAAATTTTGCAAGTCCTGTAAAAGATATAGGTTTTGGACGCTAAGATCCAAGCCACGGAAATTCTTGAAAATAAGATTCTGTAGCGGTTAGCTAATTCCCATTTGCACTAGGATGCACACAAACAATCACTTGTTGACAGTCTCCTCAATGTTGAAACTTCCGGACTTTTTGTTTTTTGGAACTGTTTGATTCGGGCGTTCAATCTTGGGAACGTCCAACAATTTAGATGGGCTGAACTCTGAAGTAGAATGCAAGAATTTTAATGATCACCAGTTTCAAGAAACAACACATGAGCTTTTGCATGCCGCTATTATTATAAGTTATTAGGGACTAAGAGTTTGACTGGAAGACTTACCGTGACGTTCTTTTGAAATAAAGTAAGATGCTTGATCTGATTGAATAAAAGAACCTGACCGCTATAAGAACTTGTAAAGCCTAAACAGGAAGCTGAATTTTCCCACTTCTTCCACTCTCTCCCTCCTAGTCCCAGTATGAATACCGTGAAAAAGGTTCTTTTGTTCTTAGTCTTGGGCAGTTTCTCTGCATTTTTGACAATTGGCAGATCAACTGCTGAGCTGATAACTTCTCTCCCTGGACAGCCTTCTAATGTTACCTTCAAGCAATATTCAGGTTACATTGTTACAGATGCTCAACATGGCCGAGCTCTTTTCTATTATTTCGTCAAAGCTGATTCAGGAAATCCGCTCTCACATCCCCTGACAGTATGGCTAAATGGCGGTAATGCCAACAACTGTATCATTTCTTTCATTTTCTATACTTTTTTTTCCCTGTTAATGTGCTTTGCTTCAGTTTAGGCCCTGGTTGTTCTTCTCTTGGATTTGGTGCATTCATGGAAAATGGTCCTTTTCAGCCTGGAAATGCAGGCCTCCTGTTAAGAAATAAGTATTCATGGAATTCAGGTACTGGTGTAATGGTTGATTGATTGCATGTAAGCCCATTTCTGAAACTGGATTACAGAAATTGACCTGATCTTCAAAACTGAACAGCATCAAACATGTTGTATGTGGAATCACCTATTGGAGTTGGGTTTTCATACTCAAACACAAGTTCAGACTACATCAATTGGAATGATACAACAACTGGTAATCAATGCTGGTTCATCTTTTAGTTGTCTCAGTAAGTAGAGTGTTGCTTTTGAATGTTTCAACAAACTTTTTTACAGCTTGGGATAATCTGCAATTTCTCTTGAACTGGTTCAAGGAATTCCCTCAACACAGAGATTCGGATCTGTACTTAACTGGGGAGAGTTATGCAGGTAAAATTTCACTCATTATTCTTCTTTAACTGAATTGGCTTTATTCCGGGTTTGGTTGGATCAATTGTCATTTCTACCAATAATAATAATAATAATAATGGTTATGCAAGAATTTAGAGCATTTTTGTGTTAGTGAAATTTGAAATAGCCGATGTGTGAAATGCATAACATTCTGATTAGCAGGATGATATATCTGCTCAAAATGGTTTCAGGTCACTATATACCACAGCTTGCAATGCTGTTGCTAGAGTACAACAGACAACTGAATAACAAACCTATCAAGCTCAAAGGAATTGCAGTAATTTTTCAATTCACTATCTTTATCAAATGCAGATTCATGAGAAGTTGCAACCAATTAATTAATGTACAAATTTCTCTCTTCCTATGTATTGCAGCTGGGAAATCCACTGCTAGACAGCGAGATCAGCATTGATGCTAGTGAATTCCTTTGGTCACATGGAGTAATTTCTGATGACATGCTTGCAATGAAGAAAACAGTCTGTAATGACTCGAGGTACTTTGTGGAGAGAATCCATAAAAATCTATCCAAGGATTGCCTGGATATGTATGGAACCATGAGAGAGGAGGTTGGAAATGATACTGATCCTGGCGATCTTATCATGCCTCCATGTTTATCCCCGACTACACAATCAACTTTTCTGGGAGGTCCTGCTGATGCAAAGGTACATGAAGTCTATCAAGTTGTTCTCGTTGGTTGAACAACTTTTGCTTTAGAAAAGTTTTAGGCTAAAGTACCTGAATTTCAAGCAGTTTTTTCAGAAACATGATTAGTTTGTAAATTAACTCCACTAAGTTGAAGCAAAGGAGAACAGAACCTATAGGCTGATGGTTGCTAATAAGAGTTTGAGTTTATTGATAGGTTGCAAAGAAAATTGCAGTTGGTGATCCCTGTCTAGGTGATAGGATATATGCATACCTCAACAAACCTGGAGTTCAGAAAGCTTTACATATCAAAACAACTCGATTTCCAGCTGTCTGGGACTTTTGTTCAGGGTCCAGTCTCTTCTCTCTCTCTCTCTCTTACACACACACACACACAGATACACATACCCACACACACACACTCCCAGGATATGGACAAACACAAGAAGTCGACTGCATGTTTTGTCATCCTGTGAGCTAAAATTGTGATCTTGCAGGCCGCTGGACTACCAAGCTGATAATATGGCTGCTAACATCATACCTCTCTTGTCAGGGATTCTTAGAGAGAACATCCGCATTCTACTTTTCAGGTTGGTTTATCCTGTCTCATTTTGCTACCAGTTTCAAGCTTGAGTTCTCATGATTTGATGTAGTATCTAATACTACTAACATTTAGACTTCAGATGCCGTCTACCAAAATTACCTCTAACCAAAACTACGTACACATCACATTTGCCAATTAATGTTTCAAGTATGCTTGCAGTTTACATTTTATTCTTAATTAATTACTACTTTAATCTAAGCTTCAATTAACATTTCTTGTGACCAGTGGAGATCAAGACTCAAAAATCCCACTAACACAGACAAGGAAAATTGCAAATTGGTTGGCCAAAGATCTAGAGCTGACAGCTTTTGGGAGATATGGTCCTTGGTATGATGGCTTGCAGGTACAAGTGAAATAATTATGGCAAACCTGCCCATTTTACAACTGAATTTCGTAATTCAAGTTCTTCTGCAGGTTGGGGGCTGGAGTCAATCATTTGGTGGATTAGAGAAGAGTAAAAACAATACACACTTGACATATGCTACCGTTAAGGGAGCAGCTCATGAAGTCCCCTTCACTTCTCCCTCCCAAGCTCTCACACTCTTCAAAGCATTTCTAAGTGGACATCCTCCCCCAAGAACCAGTAATGTTTGAGTCGAAAATTGCTGGGTTGAGTGCTGTGCTGTAGGTTGCTATTCAAGATGGAAGCTTTTGCTTCGGATTTTAACTTACCAAGTCAGCTAAATGTGCAGTTTCGCTGTGATGATACGGCATGCAGAGCAACGAACATGAATAATACTACGCTGCTCCAATCAGAAGATTGAAGAAAATTGTTGCAACAACAATAATGTATGCTATCGTCTTCAGGGGATGCCAAATAACAAATGCATTCAAAACCTAGTAACTTGTATATGATAGCTGTTGAATTCAAACCAACGGCCCCAATTTCTGGCCCCTTGTATCCTCACCCTGTTACGAGGTTCGCAATATCGGGCAAGTCGTAACTGAAACGGAGGGACCAGTACGACACCAATCCTCGAATCGCGGATATTACCATATCCACGACGACTCGCTCTAACTCGACCGATATTGGTCGATTCGAATCTGTGATGCATGATATCAGCCGATATATCCGAATCAACTAGGAGTCGACTCGGATATATTTTTAAATTGTGCATTTTTTGGTATTTTCTAATTTTAATAAATTTTCAAAATTTTTGGAAACTTTCATGTGTCATAACGTGCGTATCACCCGATATTCAACCGATATGTCGCGACGGATATGGAACAACCAAGACCACGATGCGACCGCGACCCGCGATGGCGAACCATGTTGTTACCTATGCATCATGCATGGTGGAGGGGGGTTGAAGTTGCATGTTGTTTCGTAACTAAATTCTACTTCACATAAGGGATCTATGTAAAAGAAGCCAGGCAAGCTTTCCACAGGGTTAAACTATTTTATGAACTGTTCAGCTCTAAAGGAACTAGTACAATAGTAACTCCAAAAAGAAGAGTACCAGATATAAATATAATAGCATATGTACACGAAAAGGATTTAACTTTCTGTATGACGTCCCCTAACTTCAGTAAAGATCACCAAGGAAGTAATCATAGGCTAGCTGTTTTGACAACACTACTTGGTTACAGAAGGGCGTTCCGGATTTTGAATGCTATTATCAGCTATAGAGCTGCTGTTCACTGAAACTTGGTGGCTCTGATCAAAGAAGCCGAAACTTTTGAACAATTATCAAAGATAAATTGATGCAAAGTACATAATCTCCACTTGTAACAAAAGTTCAGACTACTCTAACTGGAATGACACAACAACTGGTATTCATAGACCAATCGGTGACAGTTCATTTCTTTTTATAGCAGTCAGTAGCGCATTGCCTCTAAATGTTTGAGCAAATTTTGGTATTTACAGCCTCGGATAATCTACAATTTCTCATCAACTGGTTGAAGATATTCCCCGCGTACAGAGACTCAGATTTGTACTTCACAGGGGAGAGTTATGCAGGTAAATTTCCATTTGTTATTCTTCTATACGCACTAAATTATGTGGCTTCTTTGTCAGTCACAGTATCTTGCGTAGGTTAGTTTGCTACATGGATAAAAAGACGAACTAATTATGCAATAAATCAAGGGCTGCTCAGGCAAGTAAAACTCTAAACCGACAATTTTTCAAAGCTGAATTCATTCTGGTTAAGGGAAGTCATTACTGCACATGCATAGTTAACAGGGTAGATATAAAATTCCAATTTGTGTAGCTATTGAAACTAGTATTATCATCGTGATAATTTGGAATTAAAATGCCTACTCATAATGGTTTCAGGCCACTACATACCACAACTTGTGAAGTTGTTGCTAGAGTACAACAGACCAATCAATCTCAGAGCCATCGCAGTACTGATTTTTTGTTATAACTCTCTATCTTCATCAGCTGAATCCCCATAAGAAGTTACAGTAGATAAATTGATGCACAAAATTCTCTCTGCTTACATAATGCAGTTGGGAAAACCGCTTCTAGAATTGAGATAAGCATTGATGCTACTGAGTTCCTGTGGTCACATCACATGGCGTCATTTCTGATGAAATGCTTGCTATAAAGAGAACAGTATGCAATGATTCAAGGTACATGCTGGAGTACACCCATAAGAACTTATCCAAGGAATGCCAGGTTAGTGATGCAAAATTGGAAATGGAGAGGGGATCCGGCACTGATCCTGGCGACTCGCTCTTGCTTTATTGTTCATCCCCTAGTACGCAATCAGTTTTTATGGGAGATCTTGCTCATGCAAAGCTAAGAATCGTTGAGAAGAAAACGGAAGCTGGTGATCCCTGTCTTGCTGACAGAATATATGCATACCTGAGTAATCCTGGAGTTCAGAAAGCTTTACATGTCAAAACGACTCAACTCCAAGCTGCCTGGACCTTTTGTTCAGAGTTCAACCTTTCTCTCTCTCTCTCTCTGTGTGATCTCCAGACACACACAAACACAAGAATCAAGGTGTGGTCTATACATATCATAGTTTAGTTCCATGTATCTTCGCATTCCGTGAGCAAAAGTTGTGATTTTGCAGGCTGCTGGACTACCAGAGTGATAATATAGCCACTAACATCATTCCTCTATTGTCACAAATTCTTTAATGTTTAATGTGGAAGCTCACTAATGAGCTAGAAATTTACATTGTGGAAGCTCACTCTTAATCTTTAATGTTTCCATAGCTTCAATTAATAGTACATTTGTTCTTCAGTGGAGATCAAGATTCAAAAATCCCACTGACGCAGACAAGAAAAATTGCAAATTTGTTGGCCAAAGAACTAGAGCTCACAGCTTTTGGGGGATATGGTCCTTGGTACGATGGATTGCAGGTAAAAATGCAATGATTACTCCATGGAAACATTTTTCAGAATCTCAATGTTCTACATTGGAAGAATCATAACTCAGGAGTGGCCTTCTCCTCCAAGTTGGTGGCCGGAGCCAATCATTTGGTCGAATTACCAGAAATAGAAACACTACCCATTTGACATTTGCAACAGTTAAGGGTGCAGCACATGAAGTGCCCTTCACTTCTCCATCCCAAGCTCTCACATTCTTCAAAGCGCTTCTTCTCCGGAGACTTCCTCCACCCAAAGTCAGAAATAATTGATATAGAGCTGTTAGAATGTGAGTTTGGCGGATTTGGATGGATCATGATCGGATTACAAGTGTAATTGGATTAATCTATTATTCCCGCTCAATTGTTGGATCAAAATGGATAAGAGTCGTGATTGTATTAATTTTTTCTCCTACATCTTCTTTGACAAGAAAAAATAGTACTCTATATCTATATCATTGTAATAAAAGTTTAATAGATAACAACGAGTTAGTGAACAAATCATTTTATCTAAAAAAAAGAAAAATAAAATTCAAAAAGAAGACAAATAAAAATTGCGTGATGTGACAAAAAAAAAAAATGGTAGTCAAGACAAGTTTCAAATGATGTCGCTACATACGTATAGGATGGTTTAGCTATCACACAAAAGGTCAATGACACAATAATTGAAGAGTATGCAAAGTGGAGGGAGAAGGAGAAGGAATACAGGCTGGTTTGAAAGAAGAGGAGAAAAGAATAGGCAAAATTTAGAAAATTGTCATTGGATTGGTGGTGGTGATCCAAAGTCACTTAACACTCGCTAATAATTGGCCGTTGTGCCTCTCTATCTAAAACCAGAAAAGAGCCGAGAAAAGGAATCGCCGACTCTATACTGCAGAGGAGAGAGACCACTTCAAAGGAAAGAATAAGCCTCCAAACAGGAGAACTGACTATGGGTTGGGGGGGAGGGGGGGTTGCTGGGGGCTTAGTTTCCTGACACGTATATAGTGGTTACACATGGCACCGCCTTCTTCCTCCACATAGAATCTTCAATAACAAACTCTCTTCACTCTTCACAAGGGACGCTCCAGAAACAAAGATCTTGGGAAAAGGTATCACAAGCCCCTTCTGATCTTTGCAAGTCAAGAGGTGCTACACAGGTAACATTTTCTTGCTGCTGAGGCGAGAACCTACTGCTGCATCTCCTGAATTTTAACAGCAAAAACTGCTATTCCTCGAGTTTGGTATGCTATGTTTTCTAAGGTGTTTCTTGGTTAAGCAATCTTTCTGCTTATTGTTGGTCGGTCAGTGGAAAATATCAACCCAAGAAGTAGTTGAATTTGTAAGAAGTAAAGAAATGCTAGAAGAACGCCAAAAATACAGCTATAAATGGGAAGAAACGCGCAGGAAGAGCCCCCATAGCGCTAGAAAAGTAGAAATTCCACGCTGCCCCATGATGAATAGGCCTTTAGGAAACTCAATGTGCAATCTAGTCCAATGGATTGTAAAGCATTGGCTCACACTAATGACGGCCATCTCATTGCTGACGCGCCCAAGTTACTGTTAGAATTTGACGAGCTTTTAGAATCTGATCATGATAAGTAGTTTTTACTCCGTTTTGTTGTGATATATAATGCATCAATTGGTTTTGCCTGAAAATCTAGCATTGAATTGTGCAAATTGAACAACTGAAGAACCTGCGATCCACATGTTTACTATCAATTCTAACCGGGTTTTTGAGCTTCTAAGATTGTTTGATTCAAATGCTGTACATGATTTTCATTTTTGTCATTTGCTTTGCTTGATATGCAGAAATAGCACGTCAATTTTTCCTTGGTTTATAGATATTTAGATAAACATGGCACAAGCATCAAAAGGCCCAAAATCTACAAGTTACGATGCTTACTTTGAGAATGTCCAAAGCAGAAAAATGTTACCTCAATCGTTACAGGAGACTCTAACGGCTGCATTTGCAAGAATTCCAGTTTCATCTTTTCCAGAAGTTCCTGGCGGCAAAGGTAACAGGAAGGAATCTTTCATTTCGCCAGCTTCTCACTTAATGTATCATCTATGGTTTTCTTGTTCAAACACATAATGTTCAATGGCTTCTTGCAACGTACCTGTAGTGATTGAGATCCCAGCAGACACATCTATTGGAGATGCTGTGAGAGTTTTATCAGAAAGCAACATCATGTCAGCTCCTGTGAGAAACCCTGATATTGAATATACAACAGATTGGAGAGAAACATACTTGGGAATCATAGATTACGCCGCCATTGTGCTTTGGGTGCTAGAGACAGCAGGAGTTGCAGCAGCTGCCTTATCAGCTGGTTCTGCAGCTGCTACCGGGGTAGGTGCTGGTGCTGCAGGCACACTTGGAGCAATAGCACTAGGTGCAACTGGTCCTGCTGCAATTGCAGGCCTAACTGTTGCTGCTGTTGGAGCAGCTGTTGCAGGTGGTCTGAGTGCAGAGAAAGGGATGGCAAAAGATGCTCCCACTGCAGCTGATAAGTTGGGCGAGGATTTCTACAAAGTTATCCTTCAAGAAGAACCATTCAAGTCAACCACAGTAAGTGAGCATATAGGAGTGGAAGGTCTCATTAACATACTTTTATGCTTCTTAATCTCAAAACAATTTCAATCTGCTTTTCACAGCCACCATGTTTCAGCTATTTTATGAATTATCTTTGCACATACTTATCAAATCCCTATCACAGTACACACTTATCAAATCCCTTTATACATCCTGGAGAGGTTATTGAAATGTTAAATGTTGTTGATTTGAACTTTGGAACAATAAATATATCTGTGATAATAAGAAATTTGTTGTGGCCCAAACTTCTAGTCTTAATGGATGAATATGTCACCTTAATGTTGTTCATTTACAGGTGAAATCCATCCTGAAATCTTATCGCTGGGCACCTTTCATTCCTGTTGCAACAGATAGTTCAATGTTGAGTGTCTTGTTGCTTCTCTCAAAGTACAGGCTGAGAAACGTACCTGTTATTGAAACAGGAAATTCATCCATCAGAAACTTCATAACTCAATCTGCTGTAATCCATGGTCTAGAGAGATGCAAGGGAAGGGATTGGTTTGACTGCATATCCGCAAATCCAATATCTAAGTTGGGACTTCCTTTCATGACACCAGATGAGGTGAGATAAATTAGATATCCAATTCACGTATCAGTGATAAGAGTGTGTGCAACAAGTTAAACATAAAAAGTGGTTGGCATTTTATCTGGGTCAGGTTGTTAGCGTCCAAAGTGATGAACTGATTCTAGAAGCATTTAAAAAGATGAAAGATAACCAAATTGGTGGACTTCCTGTTGTTGAGGGACCAAAAAAGCAGATCGTTGGCAGTGTGAGCATAAGAGACATCAGATTCTTGTTGCTTAAGCCTGAACTTTTCTCCAGTTTCAGGTAAAAGAAAATTTTACTACCTCAAAATGGTTAAGTGTTTTATATTGTCTACTAATCTTTGCGGCGTCAAGATTTTCCCATTAATCAACGTCCATGGTTCCTACCAGATCATAATTGCATTTTATTGGCCACTAGATTATAAACTCACCACAAACAGGCCTTTTTTCATATCTATTTCACTGAGGATATTTTCACAGGGTGCTCACTGTGAAGGATTTCATGAACACCATTGCTTCAGCAATCCCTCATACAGGCAAGGTCATCAGGCCGTTAACATGCAAGCCTGATGAAACTCTTGGCAGTGTGATACATGCGCTTGCTTCCAACTCAGTCCACAGGATCTATGTGGTAGGTGACGACAATGGAGTCACTGGTGTAATCACACTGAGAGATGTGATCTCTTGCTTTATCTTTGAACCGCCAAACTTCTTCGATAACTACTTCGGATTTGCGGCACAAGAAATGTTGGGCTATTGATGTCTTTGCTAGCGAAATATGTAACATTTGTTTGAGTAGACAGTCTTTTGACAGTTCTGTTCAAAATCAGGCCTCATCTCTATAATTTACATGCTATTGTCTTCATATCACTCCCCTATCGTACTGGAGGGTGGAAATTTTTCCAGTTGCCTTTTGCTCATTATATCCCTGATTCTTTCCACACCCTTCCACTTTGCTAGTCCAGCGTATATGTTGGATAGAATAACGAAGGGAAAAGAATTATCTGGCTCTAAAGTTGAAAGCTTTCTAGAAATCTCTTCGCCCAGCTCAAAATCTGCATGCTGTTCACAAGCTCCAATCAAGGACCAAAGCGCAGCGTAGACAGAGCTGAACAAGCAGTTAATAAGCTTGTGACGGATTTCAAACTTGGGAAAATATTCTCGGAGAGCATTTTCCTGAAAAAGAGGAAAGCTTCAGCTTCTTGTCCCAGCTGCGAAAACCCACTGATCATAGAATTCCATGTTGCTGAATCTGGCATCAACTGGTTATCTTTACAAAAAGCTCAATTGTAAGCTCACTTTGATCATTGAACACCATTGCTGCTATCATTGAATTCCACGATATTAAGCTCCTACCGGGTATTCTATTGCTCAGTCTAGCTTTTATGAAAGCTTTATTAATCTATTGGAACTGCATGGAATATTTTGTATAATCTTGTTAACATTCAGTGTCGCTCGCAAATTCACATTTTCACTCGCGATCCTCACCCTTCTCGCACTTGCTCTTACACAAAAACCCATCAATATGGGGATTCAAATGCAAGAAATAGCAAGAATATGGGGATTATGTATAGGGGTGGGCAAAATTATCCACTAACCCGAAATTCCGTCATATCCGATCCGATCCGATTTGAAAATTAGGATAACCGATTTTTATTATTTGATAGGGTTAAAAGAGCGTCGGGTACCCGCTAAGATGCGGGGCGGTTTAGGGTCACAAAAATAAAAACCCGCGGATATCCGATCCGCCCCGCATATATTTTTTTTTATTTTTATGTTTATGTTTATATACAAACTATAAAATAATAAGTTAGAACTAAATAAGTAATTTTATTGAACAAATTGCATTACAAATATGAGAGACTATAGTTTATTTACAAGATTCATTTGTAGAGGTCATGATCTTATATTTTATAGAAAAAGTTTAATTAATGTGGAACATATATATTAAAAATTGTACTACTTATTTCAAACATTTATTGATTTTGAATTCTTTTAATTTTTTCATTTATTTTATATTCTCTTCACATGCTTGTTTCTTGGTCGGAAACCTTTTTTTAGAAAAAAAAATTTATTAAATTTTAGATAAATGCGTAAAATATAAAATTAAATTAATATAAATTATTTTTTAAAAAAAAATTAAATGATAAATGGGGCGAGACGGGTACCCGCTGGATAGGGTAAGGGTCAGAAAATAGCTGACCCGTAAAGTGCAGGTCGGATCAGCCAAATGATAAATGGGGCGGGTATTCGACCCGCGCCCACCCCTAATTATGTAATTGGGGGAACGATGATTATTAAGGACGCTAATGGGGCAATTCCCAAAACAAGACCCTCGAACATAACTATTGAGAAGCCACTATTGACAAAGAATAGCAGCTGATAATAACCAATTCCTTTTACCCAACTTTTGTACTCCCTTGCTTTTGCAACAAAAGGGTCTTTCTTTTATCTCTTATGAGTGTACTGAACAAATACTAAATTGCGCTACTATTTTTTTTTTAAATGATATTTGATTATATTGATTTCAAAAGCTATATAATTGCAAGCAAAAACTCGAGTTAACATTATAATCAATGTACTTGATACTGAGGAAACATGATTTCCTCATCTAGTGTGATGTTTAAAGTATAAGTGTAAATTTTAGTTATCATTTTTAACTAAACAAAAGGATTAGATTTGAAACAACTCTCTTAATTGAATAATATCTTCCATCAAAGTAAATCCTAAAATGTGGGATTTTCTAAAATTACTTTCGATTTTTTTTTGAATCTGATAGTGAAAAAACACACTTGTTAAACGCGTTGTTGTTTCCTCAAAAGACGCATCATGCTTTTTTTTAAAAAAAACCTTACATTCACTAAAAAGCGTTACGAAGTCGTTTGGATACCAATATTATTTCAAATAATATTTCGCTTCCATAATAAACACATTTTCCAACTCACCTTTTTATATTTCCAACCAACTTTTTATCTCATATACATCACATCACAAAAAGTGCTACAGTAATTATTCTAAATAATATTTCAAATAACACTCTATCCAAACAAACACGTTGTTTCTTTCAGAACTTCCACTATTTAGGAACTCTATTCGAAGAGCACCACTATTTGGAAGTTCCCTCCAATTTATTCATCTGTTTTAAGTTCTTCCACCCCAAAAAAAAAAAAAAAAATAAAATAAAATCATCCTTGTCAATCATGGGCTCCATCATTCATGTTTTAGGGTGCGTGACTAACACTGGAGAAACAACAAAACAACTACACAAAGTCCACACTGTGCCTAGAATAATATTAGCCCAATGAAGGGTATTATTGTTTGGGCCTCGGATCAATGGGCTCAGCACTAGATCTGTACAGCATCACGCCTGCAACCAAAGGCCAGATCTGGAAGAAATGCATGTGTAAACGAAATAGGAAGCAGCCCGGAAGGAAATACTCCCGTATCCCACTTTGACAGGTCTGGGTTTTTTTCTTGACACAGTTTAAAAAAAAAATTAGTTAACTTTGTTAGAAGAATAAATTTAACTCACTATCTTCCTAAATTTCATTATATTACATAGAGTATGACTAATTAACTTTACATTAAATAAGTTAAGTTATACTCAATAACAACCTACATTAAATAAGAACATTTTAGAAAAATTACAAATTAACTATATTATTCAATTGAAAAGTTAACTACATTTTAACAGATGGATGAAAAAGGAAAAGAGCAAACATATTCTTGGTTAGTTGAATTTTCTTGAACTTATCAAAAGGAAAAGGGGGCAGTTAAATCTTCTAGAAATGCTTATAGTAATAATTTATTACTAGTGACTTAAAAGACATGCATCAATTGGCTAACAAAAGTCCAGTCGTTTCGACAAAAAATAAATAAATAAATTGGCTAACAAAAGTAACAAAGCCAGTAAACCACCACTTACTTAACATCTGCACTATTAAGTTTCCCAGGGTCCAATCCAGGTTGGGCTAGAAATTAGAAAGCCCCGTTACCACTGAGCATTCCCCTAACTTAACTTCTCTTGGTAGCTGTCGATTTCAGACAAAGAAATCCATTATTTTGGGAATTACCCAAGATAAGCATAGATGATGATAGAAAAAATTAGAAGACCACGGTCTCTCCATATTTTTGCTCAAAATATGGTCCTATATGTCTAATTTCATTTTCTTTAACCCCACCTTTTAATTATCCTTAATTAATAATCACCAACCAAAAAAGACCCGCCATGTATTTATTGTGGCAGATCTTTCTTTGTTAATCATCTCAATTAAAACAATGACAGTGCATAGGAAGGAGGCATATAAAACACTTTATTGCAATTAAGCTTATTTCGGTTTAAGGGTTCGGTTTGACCATATATATTTGTTTGCCTTCAAGATAAATTTGCATAGGTTCCTATGGAACTAATTCAAATGACACTAATAGTCACTATATTTTAGTCAAGAACTCTTCTCACAAAAATTTTGGAAAAAATATAAAAGGGCTCTGCAAAGTTTACTTCATTAATAACCAAAATAAAAAAAAGTAATGTGCTTTTATATAAAGTAAATAACTAATACTAATAAAACAATTTATACACTCAACCCAAGAGAAACAAATTAAAAAGGGTTTGTTATGTATAATCACAAATGCATTGTGATTTACTCATTTTTTGGAATTAGAGGTTGTTTTGAAGGAGATAAATTGCCCTTTGCTTCTCACGCATTAAGTGCGCGCAAGGGATGCCGTAATTACTCATTGCATAAGGGGACAAAATAGTAAAATACATGACATGAGGGACCAAAGACGGATAGGTGAAAATATAAGGGACTAAAATGAGATTAGAACTACACATACGGTACTAAAAGTAAAATTTCCAAAACATGCGATACCAAAATTCAGGTGATATCAAAACAGAGTAGAGAAGGGACTGAGGGAGTACAGAGCAGAGTGAAGCAACGATAAAAGAACAAAAATGGCGAAGTTTTGCTAGGTACTTTCTTCAATCATGTGAAATAAACTATCTGAAAAATCTCCACAACCACATCCTTTGAAGTTTCAACTAAACCTCCCCTACCCATTTTTAGATCTCTGTTTCTCTATAATCACCATTTCTCTTTTTATTTTATATAATAAGTTATCTTGTTTTTCCTTTTTGCTAAAAATGTTGTCTTTTTTTTTTTCTTTCCTTTTTCTTTGACAAGTTTCGGGACTTTTTGATTTAAGGGATTTGCAAGTGGGATAACATCCTGTATTATTCAGGTAAGTTTTAGATCCTACACACCTTTAATTAACACTGCAGTACTTGATTTTTCTTTCTCTTTTATTGTTTCTTTTGAGTTTTTGGAGAAACTTCAGTAGGATGCTTTCTTGAGCTGCTTTCTAAACGGGTTTGTTGCTGCTTGAGTAATATATTTGTTTGTTTGTTCTAGTTAGCGTTGTCTTTTGTCGTACTTAGCTACTCAGCGGGGTTGGTGGTTGTTCGGGTTGGGGGTGGGGAGCGACCAAGGGAGGAGGGGCTGGTATTTTGCATATTCTTTTTAGCTCATTTAAATTTGTTCTCGTGTGCCCGATTGTTTGGTGCACATACAAGATATAAGAAAAGATATCAATTTGTTGTGTGACAAATATAAAGCTTATGTAAAAGCTGAAATTTTGCTCTTGTGCTGTGGGTGCGTGTTTTCTGTGACTTGAGGATTGATTCAAAGCAAGTCCAGTAGAATGAAGGGAAAAAAAAGGTCCAATAGAATGAACACTTCTAGCTCTTGAGTTTAAGGGATTTGTGCTTTTGTCTATCTGGCATCAAACAAATCAATGTTCTTGTCGGAACTTGATCCGACATTGTAAATAGTGGCAATCATCAATTATCTTTCTTTCTGTTTGATTTTTGTGATGATTAATTAATGGAAACTAAGTTGATAAATCTCTCCTTGCTAACCAATATTCTATTAATTTTAGTGGATACCTTCTCATTGTGGTCAGTTGATGAATTTAGCATTCAATTATGAGGAAGACAACATTTAACTTGCAATGCCGGCCTTTTGGGTCAGTACAAGTAGAATAATATGCTTACATCAACATGATAGTTTTGCTTCTGATTCCAATCATTGGATTGTACGTGCTTCTGTTAGCTCATTAATGAGGTTCTACAATGCCAAATGTTGCAGGCTTTTGACTAAATTTTGCAGGTTGTAGAATACAGCGGTTTAAAAATGGGAAAATCTCCTGGAAAATGGATCAAATCTGTTCTATTTGGGAAGAAGTCATCCAAATCCAATTTGTCCAAAGGAAAAGACATTACAGTAAGTGTTCAACAACATTGTTCCTTGTCCTCTTCAATGGTTGTTAGTCTTCTCCTTGCCCTCCTATCTCTTTGTCTGACACCCTTGCACAGATAGAAGTATGTACAAGCTGATACATCCATACAGCAACTGTTACCGTATTCCTGCTTGCTTGTGGCATCCCCCGATGTATATGTTACAGGAAATAGGTGTCTAATGTCTTGTTTATGCTATTGGACAGTTGTTTGTGACAGTCTAGTTTATGCTATCGGACAGTTGTTGATGACACCTATCATCTATTTAGTTTTTTTGATAGGCTTAGCTGACCAATTTTATTTTTTAAGAACGCGCCAAAAGGGGAAATCAATAGAGGGATTCACTCATACGGATGCTCTACCCTTTGGGCTTTATCTCAAGCATCAAGTTGTGATAGTTGTGTAAAGTCATTGTTTTGAAAGGAAGATGCTTTACTTGGAGACCTGATGCTTTACTTGAAGCTTTTGATTTCTTTGAAGTACTTTGGCTTGATCAAATTGTTATGCCAGACCTTATGTTTACAGAGCATCAAAGTCTCTGTGTTATTAATTCAGTTATCTAAGTGCTGCCTTTTCAGCTTGTGGTTGGGTGCCGTTTTACTAAACCTCTGGCATAATAAAAAGTCGTATCTACAACTCAGAAGCCTGTACTTATACCTTTTATGTTTTTTCTTTGAAGAAATCTTCAACTGAAAAAGCATCACTTGTTTCGGACAAGGAACCACCTTCCAAATTAGCCGTGGAGCCATTTTCAATTTCTGAACCGGTTCCTTGTCCTAGTGCCACCACTGGCAAAGGCCCAGAACCTGAAAAGGAAGAGGCTCCGAGGTTGCCAAGCATTGGTTTGATTTTGTCTTCACCAAAGCTAGATGGAGATGCACAAACAGCCACAGATGTTGATCCACCTCAAGATTCTGAGAGAATGAGGCTTGACCAAGCTGCTACAAAGGCACAAGCTGCTTTTAGGGGTTACTTGGTATCTTCCTCTTGGTGG
Source organism: Coffea eugenioides (assembly GCF_003713205.1). Taxonomy (NCBI): domain Eukaryota; kingdom Viridiplantae; phylum Streptophyta; class Magnoliopsida; order Gentianales; family Rubiaceae; genus Coffea; species Coffea eugenioides. Next base: position 43,768,094 of record NC_040045.1, on the reverse strand, counting down.
AATTCTTACTGAGCTTCTTATACTTAATTATGTGTAAACAAACAAGCTTATTGAACTATCATTTAATTTATAATTCATAATAGGTGACCACATTGCATAAGTTTTTCTGATGCTGCTAGTCATGAGCTCATGGATAGAATGTCGAACTTAATGAACCTCTAGAAGGTGGAATATATGACTTAGAGCTTGATGATATATTGTATATGTTGGTCTATTTCATTTATTGAAATATCTGATCGGATCATTTTTATTGACCAAAATATGATGGGCCTGAATGCCGCTGATAACTGATTGGGAATGTTTATAGAGGACGGAGACATAGAAATGCTCCATTCATTTTGTCCTATGCTTTTGACTTTGAGTAGTTATTCCACATCCTACTCTTCCACCTATGCCTTCACTCCTCAGTGATATATTTTTTTTAATACAAAATAAAGAAAGTGACCTTTGGATGAGAATTTTTGGATACCTTTGGATGAGAATTTTTATCCAATTTATCGATACAATGTGTCACTGAGCTGATTACTAATTTGCACATATTTCTTTATTAAACTACAGGTGACTCGCTTATTAGTCTTGGCTAAAATATACATCTTTTTTCTCTGAATAGATATCCATACTGCTTTAGCCCTATTTTGTTTGCATCCTGTCATGTATAAATATGTACATTTTTGGATGGATGTTTCACCCCTGCTGATGCTCGGTCTGTTTGAAGGCTCGCCGGGCATTTCGAGCACTTGATGGCATCATAAGGCTACAAGCATTTATTCGTGGTCACTTAGTCAGGAGGCAGGCTGTTTCCACATTGCAGTATGTACAGAGCATTGTTAAGTTACAAGCTTTTGTTCGAGGCCAGATTGTTAGATGTTCTGATATTGGCATTAAAGTGCGCGCTAAGTCAACTGTGGAAGAAAAGGTAATCTGTTAATTGATTTGTGTATGGTTTTTCTCTTGAACTAGAGTATTTGACATGATAAGGAACCATCAGAAAAACATGGCATTTTCCAATCACATGAACTTTAGTTCTGATTCAAATAGCTGTATTTGACAAGCACAGAGGTTGGAATTTAATACAGTAATTAGTTAATGTGCATTCCAGTCCATCTACCTGTTAGCTTATATTTGTTCAGTGTGGTTGATGTTTTCATGTACCAAACAGGATGCCAAATATTTGGAACCGAGTGAAAACACATATAATCAAGCAGAAGAATTGTTGAAGAATGGTTTTGTTGCTGAGGTAAGTAAAATGTATCATAGCTTCTGCAGATTGATTCTTTCCTGCTGCTGCATTTGAGAAGGCCCAAGTTTTGGAATTTCTAGTGCAAAATTTGCAACCGTAAGATGGAGAGAAGTCATCTTGGAAAGTTAAATATAATATTTAGAAGCATTCCCTCCTATCTCTGTTTCAGCATAAGGGCAATTAGTTGATGTGGAGAGACCTGAATTTTTTTACTTATTCTTAAGTGAATTATACAAACATTTCTTGTTCTTTTTAAGCATAACCTCTACGGTGCATGACCAAAAGAGAGTAATTTTCTTGGTGCTTAAAAACAACTATTGAATGTTCATGTGTCATTAGATTTCTGTCTTATTCTATTCTTTTTGTGTGACATGCATTATATTCAAAGATATTGTATCTCATCACGTATTCGACAACTTTCAGCTACTCTCTCTGTCAGCCTCTGCGATGCCTATAAGTCTACAATGTGGTGTGGAGGAACCAGATTCAGCATGGCATTGGCTTCTTCGGTGGACATCAATACGCATATGGGAACCAAAATCTGAGCTGAAAAAGATTGCTGGTTCAAAGCATCGGAGAGCTGAAATAGGGCAAACCAGGGCAAAGCGCGGTACAGGGAGATTGCACTCTGGCACAGTTCACATTAGCTCAAGTCATAGTATGACTGAGTCAGATAAACAAAAAAGCAATCCAACGAGGACTTCAAATCACTCCACCAATTCTGCTCAGTGTTATCCTCAGAATGAGGTTGAGAAGGTTAAGCGTAATCTGAAGAAAATTTCTGACTCCCAAAGAGATGCTTCCATCGAGAAAGAGGTTGATACTGAGAAACAAGGACTAACTCATGGAAATGGATCGAATCAACCAGCTCATGAGCTATCAGAACACAGTACTGATACTCAATCTGATAAACTGCAAGCAGACTTGGAAGGGGATGTACTGAAACAAACTGATCAGGCAACATCTGCAGATCTTCCAGATAGGCATGACACAGTTGATGAGTTATGTGATTGTCCTGTATCTAACACTGATGGGCAACCTAAAATTTTTGGTGAGGAAAATGAGAATATTCTGGTTGTGGATAAGAATTTTAAGGATGATCTATCTGGCGATGAGAACCATAAAGTTAGCAAGAGAAGAGCTTCTTTACCTCCAATGCATGACGATCAAGATGCAGCTGTCCCTAGTGTCATAAAGTCTAAGGATGATCAAAATGGCAATGAGAACTACAAGTTTAACAAGAGAAGAGCTTCTTTACCCGCAAAGCATGATGAACAAGATGTAGGCATAACTAATGAAACAAAGGTCCCCAGTTACATGGCAGCAACTGAGTCTGCCAAGGCTAAGGCACGAGGTCAAGTCTCGCCGAGGTTTGGACAAGATGCATACGAGAAGAATGGTCTACCTAGGCGCTACTCGTTGCCTTCTTCTACCAATGTGAAGCTGACTTCATCTCCACGAGTACAGAGTCTTGTTCAAGGTAGTGGAAAAGGAGGAATCAAAATTGACAGATCTCTTTCATCTTCCAGAGATGGTAATATTTAAAGATGCTTTCATTTGGTTTAAAAAAGAAAAAAAAAACACAGCTTAAATATGATGGCCTTTTGAGCATATATTAGTATCACTAAAATTTGTCTGCACTTTTGAAATGCTTTTGAAGTCTATTAAATAGCAATTGTCTAAATACGATTTTATAAAGTTGAAAATTCTGTTTGAAAATTTTCCCCTAACTCGTGAAATTTACTTGGATGTAAAACATTCACAGCTGAATTAGTTTTGTGTCGAAAATTTAGTAATAATCAGCATCTTGAATTTGTTTCAAGCACCTGTTCTTCACGTCTGGCTTTGTTTATTCTTCCATCTGATTCAAATGTTTATTGTGATTTTCACTCAGGAACGTCTTTGCTTACCGTTCCTTAACATGTTGTTTTCCTGAATGGACTTGAACTTTCTTCATGCACTGCTTAACTGCTCTTAATCATGCTACTAGCATCTTTTAATCTGTTGTAATTCTCACCCCCATAGTTACTGTCATAGGATTCTTATGGGCCTTTTGGTTTTATGATGCTGCTCTTGCATTCTGATATATGGTCTTTTTTAGTTTCAGGTAAGTTGATTCAAGCAGAATGGAAGAGGTAAATACAGCAGGAAGTAGTTTACGTGAAGTTGCCAGAGTATAGTAGGTGAAACACAGTTACTGGCTATAGTGATTCTCTGTTTTGTGCATGCTACTTTAATGTAAGTTGGTCACTGTACAACATGGATGACAATGGACAAAAGAAGTGCATGGAGCGCAAAAATTGTCTTTTCTGGTATCGTCGAGTTTTTGGAAGGATTGATTAGTTATGTAGGCTTTTGGTTGATGGATTTTTGGAGGTTTTGAGGACATGTTATGGGAAAATGTCTGGATAATTTTTGCCATATTCACGGGTAGCATGAAGTTTTGTAGAGTTCTGAATTGCCATTTTACCACCTTGTTTTTAACTTGGCATCCAAGTCTTCGCCTTCACCATGAACCGTATGGTGGGAGTTAACGTTAATGGCGCGGGATATGAATGGCAAATTGAAAGCATTGGAAGGCTAAAACTAATAAAACCAGCGTATGCCTTCTTCCGCCTAGAATGGGAATGCATTAGATTGCCAACTTTTGCAGGCCGAAGCTAGCACTATACTAGCATACTACGTCAGGCAGCATTGAGGATCAGGCATGCCCGGGAGTTCCCCCCAAACACTTCAGTGAATTGATAGGTGCTCTCCATCTTTTAATTTGATGAATGATACTCAGCGAAGTGTTTGAGGCAGCTCTAGGGAAGACCTAAATTGTGGTTCTTGTTTCAGTTGCTTGATAACGTAATGCTGGCAATATTCATATTGATTTCTATCCTCCTTTTCTCTTGTAAATTGTTGCTATCCTTTTGTCTGAAAAGCAAAACCTGATCAAAATTCAGGATATAAAGTAGTAGCCGCTGAACCTACCCTCATCTGTGGGAAAAATTTAGTGAAGGAAAGCGGTGAATCAGAGTTTGACGACAATTCACTAATGCAGGTGATTGTGGCCTGCTACGTTTCCGCATAAGTTGTCCTCTACTCCTCATTTCTGTCCTTGTTTTTGCATTTGGTTCCCTTTTAATCATTTCTTCCAAGTTGCAATGCATTGAAAAATTTACGTTACCCCGAAAATTTTCGGGTCAGAAAAAAGGTTGATGCTTAGGATTACGAACATTATCGTTTGATTTTGTTGGGGGAGAGACACAAAAGTTGGAAAAGCCAAAGCAGTAGCGAACGATAGACAGAGACGGTACCACTACTTGTTTCTACAAATATTCCTTTTTCTTCATGAAGCCCACAATACCGGCCAGGTTCAAGTTCTGCTAATGCATCTACCAAGTTTTCTTCGCATGGGGCTGCCGTGGTCCTGTGTCTGAGCAGCAAACCATACCTTCCTTCGCCTACGTTTTCCAGTATGTTCAATTCACTATAAATAGGTCAATAATATCGTGTTCTTAATTTGCATCTACGAGCGTTACAAATTAAAAAGTGCACCCAAAGAGGAAGAAAGAAAAACGTCAGGTTTCCCCTAGAGTTCCCCTGACCGCTTCACTGCCGACTTCTTAGTTCTTCTTCTAAGCATGAATATCCAAGTCTAGCCCACTGAAGTGTTTGGGGGAACTCCCGGTGCTACCTGCCAATATCTACAGATTAGATCATATAATTATCTGCTGTAATTTCTATTAGAGTTTTTTGAGTCAAAACATTGGAATTATTCATTTACTTTTTGCAGGAATTTATTTGCTTCACTTCTTCACATACAGTTCAGACACAAAATGCAAAAATCGAATTTCCAAGCGGTACTCTTAGTTCTTACGTAACTCTGGATGACCAGAGTGATCAAAGAACGACTTCAGTTTCATAGATATGAACAAAGCCATCTCTTGTAGTTGTGGGGTTATGTAGAGGATGTCTGAGAGTTAAAAGCACTTAACAGTGTATTTTGTTTTAAGCAATGGATCCGTGATGTGTTAACTTCAGAATTTATAGGTCATATATCTCAAACAAAGAGTATAGTTTAATGTTTATCTTGTAAGCAACAGAAGTAAAGTTATTGCAATGTGCCTAGTTCTCCATTTTATTTAAGCCTGTTCTTCTTCAAACACAGAATGCAAGAGTTGAATTTCCACTGGTCCAAGTTGGATGGAATTTTGCCAAGCCAGCTGAATATCCATGAATGCCAATGAAAATGCAGCCATAGCTAGCAGAGGCTCCTCCACAAATAAATAGCAGCACTAGTGTTATATGACCACAGTACTGGCATCTAATGGACCATTACAATACAAGCCACTGAGCCAGCAAAAAGGACTCCATCCACTATTGTAACGGCCCCAGGACAAGTATATATCATTGCTGGGGCTAGCAGTAGTCCATAGAATATGGCCGGCCGGCCGGCCGGTGTTGGCGTCCACGGCCACCCATCCCCCGGCTCTGTCGTCTGAGTAGATGGTTCAAGGGTGAAAGGCAGTCGATCCCCATCAGCAATGTTTGTGTACACCCGTCTTCCATCAAGTAGGTGGGTATAATGATATCATATGAAGGCATGGAACATTTTATATTAGTTCGAGAGCAACTTCTAGACATGTATGGCGGATTTTGTGACAAAGGTACGAGTTTGACTTAAATAAATAGTCCCTTTTCTTGAACTTTTCTAAAATTGGTTCCGGCAATGCTTTTCCTGTTATTGCCAGTTTAGAAGGTGACGCGCGGGCGAGAACCTGGTCAAGAATTAGACACAATTTTAAAAACTTTACATATTAAAGCAACCGGAATTTGCTGCGCAATTATGGTAAGACAGTTACACGAATACTGAAAATTGACCTGGGAATTTGAGAAAGCTTCCATTGTAGACGTCATGTTCATCTTCTCTCATCAGTTATCCATGCAACCACGCCACAAATTGGCCAGGTGCAGTACGCCCAGCCTCGATCATGTGTGTGTGTGTGTGTGTGTGTGTGAATGTATCTATATATATATACATATATATATATATGAGAGGATTCAGAAGGCAAAGAATAAACGGAAAATTACTGGTCCAAATTACTTGATGCTGTACTGTAGCAAATTCAACTATTACTCAACGGAAATTGGTCGTATTCTGGGGACTAGGAAGGCACGTTCTCGGTAACAAATCCCTATGGCCTAAAAAATACTTCAAGATTTTAAGCCATGCATTGCAGCCCTATAATTATATTGGATTTATCTGACAGTGTCTTAATACAACAGTCTATCCCTTGTGTTTAAGCGTTATGGATTAATGGCGCGCGAGGACAACTAACCGTATCCTGGAAACAGCATTACAAATTGCAGAAACACAATGCAATGCACCAGGTGCATCAGCAAATGATCATACGACGCACGAAATTTAGGCAAATATAAACATATGAGTATGTACCCTCGTCTTTCGTTCTAATTAGACTTTAAATTCTGTACATATGTTGCATGCATCTAAATCAATAGTATAATATACTGTGAGCAAATAGAAAATTAATTAATTCTTAATAAGTGTACACATGCATATGTTCCAAAATGTTAATTGACGCTACACACTTTCGTTTCATTCCTCCTTTGTTTAAATTTTCTACGAAACATTCCATATCTTAGGCATCGAATAAATGTCTTCAGATTCAAAAGGAAGTACAAGCTCATATAGTTACTTTGGTACGTAGCACAGAGGCAAGAGGCTAGTGTGTCTTGAAATGCGAGGGGAATAAGCAATCGTATCAAGAACATTTAAGTCGGTGGCCTCGAAAGGAAGTGAGAGAGAAATTAAATGATGGCATGTATGCAAAATTCCAACTCGAACAAATTTTCGTATTCTTGCTTTTATTTCAGGTTGATGAGAACATATGACATCTGAAATTCAAAATGATTGGCATGTTGAAACCTATTTGCTTCCAAAATGTGATTCCTACCAAGTTGAGTTCTTGTAGAGATCACTTATTCGTGGAAGGCCTTAAATGAAAATCCCAACTTTTCGGATTCTCTTAAATTAATCTGCACTTCGCTTCCTCAGGCGTAAGCACAGAATGCAAAAACTGAATTTCCGCTGGTCCAGGTTGGGTGGAATTTTGCCAACCCAACTGAGTATCCATTTCCTATGAAGACGCAGCCATAGCTAGCCGAAGCCCCTCCATAAATTGTAGCACCAGTGTTATATGTCCACACTATATCCCCAGTATTGGCATCCATAGCATAAAATGGACCATTAGGAGCAGTAGAACCTGCAAAAAGGACTCCGTTGACAATCGTCACAGGCCCTGGAGAAATCTCATTACTGGGGTTCGCGGTGGACCAAAGGATTTGGCCCGTGTTTGCATCCAAAGCCACCCATCCACCGGCTGTTGTGGTTCGAGTAGATGGTGCCAGGGTGAAAGGTAGTCGATCACCATTTGCAATGTTTGTGTACACCCTTTTTCCATCTGTTGCGGCACCCCATATTCCTCCTCCTTGGTTACTTCCTGGTCCTGCCCGCTACGCACACCAGAATTTGTATGGACATAGTAAAATGCGTCAAATCATGAAAATGCTAACCTTTAATTATAGTTAGTATAACCATTAGCTTGCAAATAATAGTTATTTAGAACTTACTATAGACCAAACTATGTCACCATTATTGCGATCAAGCGCCCATGCAAAGCCACTCTTCTGCACTGCCACTGCAATGTCACGCTTCCTTCCATTATTATTTATAGTAAGAAGCATCGGAGCCTCTCCAAAATCCGCATCTAAGTTAGGTCCAGGTGGACAATTGGGGTTATTAGGAACTAAGCATTCAAAATTGAAAACATCGTAGCGGCTCAATCTCCTCGACCATTTGATTTGCCCCGAGTTGATATCAAAAGCGACGATGGAATCAAAATGAACATCCGGTCCAATACACTGGCTAACATTAATTGGTGGAGTGGTCTGATTATTTAGGGCCCTTTGGCATGCCAAAACCTCTGCTGGAGCAATGTACAGATTGCCTGTTCCTACATAAACCAGCCCTCTAAGAGTGTCAATCGCGGGGCTACTTCCCCAAATAGCCGCTCCAGAATAGCCTCCCAATTTGCCACCATTGTCTGGAATTGTATAGGTTTGCCACAAAATTGTGCCTGTACGGGCATCCAGCTTAACCATGCTTCCGCGGAATGTGCAGCATTGTTGGGCTGGTAGAAGCTCTTCTAGTGAGGATACTCCCACGTAATATGCCCTGAAAAAGAAGAAAGGCGACGACAATTTTGAAGCTTAAGAAATTATTACATCCATGTAACAAATCTACTGCCTTGGTAGAATTTATCCCATGCAACAAATCCACTAACCCCGAGTAAAATGTTCCTGATGCAGTAATTTGAGCTAGAGGCCGGGGATCAAGGCGAGTCAACCATACCAGCTCTCCGGTTAATCGCCTGACGGCAACCACCACCGCAGGTCCATAAACTCCACAGATGAGAAGATCACCAGCGACAGTTGGGGTGGATCTTGACACCGTAACGTTCACTATTGCCCCAACTGGAGGCAGCCCAGTTAAGGTTCCAAGGTTTTGTTTCCAAATGAGAGCTCCATTGTCCGCGCGCACGGCATACAGAAATCCATTCCATGATGGGAAGTACACAACTCCATTGGCCACGGCAGGGGTGGCTGATATATCAAAGCCGGCTATAAATCTCCATTTCAGCCTCAAGTTCCTAACACTGATTGGATTGATCAGCACTTCTTGTACGGCATTCCTTGTATTTGTTAAGTCGCCTCCATGGTTCAACCACTGAAATTAATATGTTTCGTAAGTTGAAATGTTACATGTACAACATCGAAGTTTGTCATATAGTTTTTTCGTTTTTTTATTTGATCCTACACTGTCAAGGAATTTGTTTCATAAAGTAGATTAGTTGAAGAAAGGAAAGCAAAAGAAATTTTTTGTTTTAACCCATGTAGAATAAGGAATAATTAACATCAATCTCGGCTTAGTTAAAGGGCACAAAGAAAGCTAGTAATATATATGTAGAGGGGATTGCACTTACTTCCGCGGCTGCGTTATCCACGAGAACAATCAAACATAATGTCAGGAATGGGAGAGCAAAGTTTCTGTTTGCTCTCACACAGGAATCTGCAAATGCCATGAGTCTTTAGCGTCCTAAAGCTGGAAATATTTGGAGGTAGAAAGCTAGTTATAAGTAGATATATAAAGGCGTAAAATACTGATGTAATAATAATGGCTTACAAGTTGACTTAATCGATCTAATAGTAGTTTCTCTACTTTTATGGCGGCTTCAATTTGGATAAAAACTGGTCCCGCTGTAATTAGTCTGTCTAAAAGGTGATATTTGATAAAGAACTTCGTCAAGATTTAACAAACATTACGGTATATAATTTTATATAAAGCAACGTGGATTGGGTATACAATTTTGGAAGACGGTTACATCTTGAGAATATTGTCAAGTATTTATTTAGGGAGCTTCCATTTGAAGACGTTATGTTCTTTTGTCTCATCCATGCAGCCAGGCAAACAAATGAACATGGGTTGCGTATGGTCCAAACAGCAAAATTTGATCTTTCCGGGGTTTGCTGTGTTTAAGGTTTTGGTTACTACGTTTCCTATATATATATATATATATATATATATATATATATATATATCTCTCTAGATTACACAAATTTAGTTTCTTTTCTTGAAGAATAGCCTTTATTATACAAATTAAGTCTCCCAAGTTGATTTTTTGGATTTTATAGAAAATCGTTTATTGTACGCGTACTAGGGGCTTAATAAAACTCCAATACTATATATATATATATATATATATATATATATATATATATATGTGCGAAATTACGATCTAGTTTGCTTCTTTTGGTCCAAGTTGGGCGGAAGATTTTGGCGAAGCCAATTGAGTAGCCGTTCCCTAAGAAGATGCAGCTACAGCTAGCCGATGCCCCTCCATATATATAGTGACATATACAATATACATTGCACATAATATAGTAGCTAGCCAGCACCAGTGTTATATGTCCAAACAATTAACGTTCCCAGTAATGGCATCCATAGCATAAAATGGAGCGGTAGGAGCAACAGAACCTGCAAAAAGGATCCCTAAGAAGTCTCGTCGCTGGGATTGGCAGACTTCATCTTGAATTCTACTTAGCTGCATGAGCCTGTTTTTAACTGATTTTCAATATTGTGAAAGCTGATTTTTGAAAAGTCAAAATCAAAATCCCAAAGTAGGTATCTTGTAATTTTTTTTTATTTTTATTTTGCTGTCGTCAAAAAATCCAACAGCCCAAACGAAAAGGAAAAGCAAGGAGAATCGGACATACCAGATTTTTTAAAAAAAAAAAAAATTCAGAATCTAAACCATGTTAAAAAAAAAAAATCAGTTGAAAGTCATATATATAGCGAGAGCATGATACATTTTTTTGCCTCAAAAATTAATTAGTAATATATGATAGCTAGTGGTATGATGAAAATTCACCAACCCCATAAAATAAAATACGTTCCTGAGGTGGTTATTACGGCAACTGTTTTGGGATCCACTCGAGTGAGCCAGACAAGTTGTCCCGTTAATCGTTTCACAGCAAATACCACCGCAGGGCCATAAACTCCGACGATGAGAAGATCACCAGCCACCGTCGAAGTGGCTCTTGAATCTGATACGGTAACATTCACAGTTGCATTAGTCGCATATGTATCCTAGATAAGGTTCCGATAAACTGTTTCCAGATAAGACGTCCATTGTCTGCACGTACTGCGTGAAAGAAATCCACTCCTAGTGAAAATACACTACTCCATCATCCACTGTTGGTGTTGCCGATACGTCAAATCCAGCAATGAATCTCCATTTTAGTCTCAAGTTCCTAATGGTGATTGGATTAACTCCTCCTCCCTCACCATTCCTCCGATTGTATAAGTCAAATTAAGCCAAAAGAAAAAAAAAAGACATGTGTTTGGATATAAGATTTTTTAGAAAAAAAAAAAATTAGAGTAATACTGATCCACTTTTTATAATGTAACGTATACGACGTAAAGAAATGATTGCAAAACATATTTATTATACAATCACATATTTCTTAGAAATTATACCATATTTTTAAACATTGAATTTCGAACCTGAGTACATACACAGTACTCGATCCTCCTGTTAGCATACGTAATTTAGTCAAATGGCATAAAGAAATTTGCTTGTACCATGTACAAGAAATACTTGCTTCTGCAGTTGCATTTGTACGAGTACCGAGAGTAGTTATGCCGAGTGTCATGAGAAGGTAAATAAGGTTTCCATACGTTCTGCTAATGGACTGCAACATGACCATGAGTTTTAATTCATTTTAAGATGCTAGAGGCTTTGGAGGCACAAAGCCTGTTATAGGAAAAAAAAATAATTGCGTCAATTAACTAATTTGGATCATTTCGAATCAAATAAGCTCCCCTAATGCAGTTTCCGATATTTGCATAAGCAACAATGCATCGTGAAGTTTCAAATTTGACTCATTCGGCAGCTCAAGAGTATCACGGAAGCAATTATATTTTGCCACAGATTTCAGGAAATGGGTGAAAAGGGAAACAAAAAACGAAAAAAGAAAAATGGATGGGCCTCTACTATTCTATTTTGAGTAGAGAATAATGCTGCTGCTGATGATGAAACCTTGACAATGGCGTTGGCAGCGGTACCAAAATTACCGTGGATGGGTTGTGAATTTGTTGAGGAGTTTGGAATTTGTTTTGCTCTTTCATGGAGTTTTTTGATATGGGATGACAACGGTGATAAATTCCTCCATGAATACGCAAGATTTGAGAGGATTAAGAAAGTAAAAATTTGGGTCTTGTCTTGATTTGGATTTTCAGTTGAATCTCTGTTCTGATTTGGAGAAGATGATAAGTTTTTAAATTTTCAAATGAGCCACTTGATGTTTTTTTATACTCAAATGAAGCAAGAAAGTTTTTAAAATCTTATGTAAATCCTGAACTAATTTTTAGTATAGTTTAAAAACAAGGTTAATATAGAAATTTTATACTTTTCCGTCAAATTGGATGATTTCCATTCGCTGGCCAAATTAATCCAAATCACGAGAGGACTCTTTGGGGGTTTTTAAACAATGAGGAAGCTTTATGACAATAACTCAAACCACAAGAGGATTTAGTGTATTTTATCCAAAATTAATCGATTGAGGCTGCTACCCTAATGTAATGTCCTAAGATGGAAGGCGCTGTAATTTCTACAACGCCCTACAGTGGAAGGCGCTGTAATTTCTATAGGGTTGGCGTGTACAGACATATTAATGTGGACCGCCCTAAGTAATAATAAGCCTACCATACATACATTTAAACTACAGCAGGTATTTTTCCAAATGAATCATTTCCTTTTCAGAGTAAACTCCAAATCTTATTAGGAATGAGAGAAATTAGAGGACTCTGAATTTGAAAGTCAAGTCAATATCTTATGGTTGTAATTTTTTTTTTTTTTTTTAAGGAAGTAACTTCAGATTCACGGTTATTTAAGTCATTTTCTTTTCTAGAAAGTCGAATTTTTTCGATATCCTTTTGCTTTTGGGGTATGATTAGGTATTGAAAATTGCATTGCATGCTTCCCTCTAGAAAGATTCAACATTTTGAAAATGATAATTGAAGAAAATTTATCTGCCATCAAAAAATAAAAAGAAAATGCTGAGATGAAATGTACTTGCTTTTCCAAAAGTCGGCGTGCGTGGTGTATCATTTGCCCGGATGACTCGAAAAATGCCGCCCGTGCCACGACGGGAAGCGTTAGGGACGATCCCAGGAGCAGATCAAGGAATAAATCTGGAAAAGCATTTGGTGCCTTATCTCTTCTGCTCCTTTAGTCTGCATGTACATTATGCGGCCATGAAAATGAAAAGATAAAAGAGCCTATTAACATATTCTTTGTTAATGGCTCTCATGAAAATAAGATATCCAGAACAGGGAAATGTCTAACCTTGAACCTGGTCCATATTTCGTGTCGAATTAAGGATTGAGAATGACACTTGCAAGGTGACCAGATTCTTGAATCTTTCATCTCTAAGCCTTTTTTTCTTTTTAAGTTCAGTACTTTTTGACCATGGGTAGTCACTTTGCTATCAGATTATGATCATGTTTTTAACCTCCAACTATAATACAAACTATCCTTCTTTCTGGGGTAGGGAAAATCTGTGAGATCACAGGGAAGAGGTAGAGGAACAAAAGGCAGATGTAGACGCGACCACAATCAAAATTCACCAAAGTTCTTTTTCTTTCCCATTGCCCGCATTTGCGACTTGGTACACCATATCTGTAATTCTCAGCTGGCAAATCTTAGAGCCTCACCATAAGGAATTTATACTTTGAAGCTCAATTGAAGAGGCAGGCAAAAGGGGCTGTGATCTATAAATACTATAAATACTGGTGCTACAACATCAGGAGCATTATACGTACAAAGGCAAATTATTCAAGTCCAGGAGCAGTTAACAACATCAGGTGGTTCCCTAGAGTTCCCCTGACCGCTTCATGAGGGACTGGTGAATATATCCAAGCGAACACTTTTTTTTATCATTAATCCCTGCTGAAGTGTTTGGGGGAACTCCCGGGTTCACTTGATTTTATCTCAAGGACTGAAGTGTAAGTGCAGAATGTACGTGCAGTTCAATTACTAGATCAATATTCAACTCTGAACTACAACATTCAACATCTTTCGAATTGAATAGTGATTAATTTGAGCACCATTTTACTCTATTGTTTTACCATGTTTTATTGCTTCAAACAGGTGGATCTCACATTTTGCAGCTAGATAATTGGAGTAAGTAAGAAGCAAGATGACTGACGTTTTTGTACTAAACATTTTGTTGAAGTAGGATATTTTTATGGAGATTCGATGGTATCATTTAACAACATCCCATTTAACAACTTGTTGGTATATTAAATCAATTTTCTATATATTATTATTTAGCACTATTTTCGTCAAATCAAATTTTTAGTAGTTTTATCATCTCATACTTGAGTATTATGTATTAGGTAATTACTTATTACCTAATAAAGAAGATGGGAAGGGTTGTCTCACTTAAAAAAAAAAGGTTTTGGATTCAAATTCTCTCACTTACAAAAAAAAAAAAAAAAAAGGTTCTACTTGTATGCTCCTGCTAAACATATGTGATTGACAGATAAGCCATGCTTTCATGCATGGATAAATAACAAAGTTGAACTCGCCAACAAAAAGTTGAAAACGAGAGATGAAGGGGATGCCTACTGAATGAAAAAATTGAACAAAGATGACCACTCAAGTTATGTTGGTTATCTATCTTTCATTTAACCCTGTATCATGACTAGGTTCATGCGTCCTCCAGAGGACAAAATGCGACTAGTGAATAATAGTGAGCACATGCAGGGACTGCATGAGCGGAGAGCCCTGTAAGTAGGGTGCCCTAACCAGAGGCAAAAACATGTTAGATGTTCTCTAGAGTTCCCTTGAACACTTCACTGGGGCTCATTTTTTCTTTGCCTCAGTTAGGCTAAAGGTTGCTGCCTACTGAAGTGTTTGGGGGAACTCCCGGGTCCATTTGATACACATATGCAGTTGCCTTATATTAAATCCATCGAGTTTTTCGATTGGCACCAGGCATCTCTCTTCAGAGCTGATCATGAGGTAAAGCATGCACAAGGGGCTGCAGAGAGCACCAGATATTGAATATATATATATATATATGAGATTTTGGTTTACACACACACACACAGTTCCTGGCAAGGTAGAGATGAATTTCAGTCCTGTTGACCTTGATAAATCATTTCCCCAGCGGTTTTCAACTATTTATTAAATATTTTTTATGAAAAAATAATTCAATTGTTTGTATGGATGTGATTGCGTGTGTATAGAATACCAAACAGAAATAAGAATTGCTCTACTTAATGGAATTGAGAGCATAGATATAAACTGTTTAACATGCACACGTAGATTCACAATGCTTCTTTGTTTTGCTGAAGTGCTTCTAAAACTGAAAATTCTATTAAGGAAAAGTTTCTTATCTCGCAAAATTAAAGTCTGATAATCCTTTGCTGTAGAGGGACTCATTTGACCTTTGCGAACTAAACAAGTACATTATTTGCCATGGCTTCCTTTGTTTAGAACTTTCAATGAAATGTAAACATTTCAGCGTTTATAGTTATCTATTCTATATGGTGCTTTGCTAACACTGATAATACTGAAGTTCAAGTGTAATTCAAATACATGCTCTAGAAGTAACCGTAGTTAGTTTAAATTTCATCACCTTGTTCTTGCATTTATTGGCTATCCGCTTTTGTAGATAGCTACACAGCGGTATATGAAACTTGTATACATATATATATATTCCCGATCCATCATGCATTCTTTTACAAATAACTTAATAAACAGGTTTAAGTCTATGCCTAATCACTTACCAGTTTCATGTGAATTAATTAAAAAAAAAAAGTATATGAAAACTTGTAAGAAGATAGATAGTTAGCAAATACTAATATGAATGAATAGCTACCGCGCGCTTGCAAAACAATTTGTATGATTTTTTCCCTTTCCAAGAGTATTCTTTTTTCCTTCTACTTGCTAACTCCTTTTTTTTTTTTTTTGGTTCTCTCACAATTAGCATCTTGAAGTTCACAATCCTCTACTTCCTGAATACATCCTCTAATCAGTAAAGATTTCAAGCCAAAGGGCTACTATTAACTTGGAAGACACTTTAAGTACTTTCTTGACACCAATATAGCAGCATTTTGTAACAAGAGATTTCGTACGTACAGAGGTCTTCTACGTGAGAGTGTTAAAGTTTTCGAGTATAAAAATAGATTTATATCAAGTCAAATCGCAAATTTATGTTTACGTGCTCTAGATTTACAATATCACTTTTAGCATGGGATGGATACAATCCATTCATCAAGTGATCATGGGAATTATATTGTGAATTCGATCCTTGTATAAAAGTCACGAGTCAAATTATCATTACTATTTTCGCAAAAGGAATAACCTATATTTGATTAGAGAGAAAAAAAAATTTTTAAAAAAAAAAAAAAAGTAGTAAATCAATTTGATGCTACAACGAAAAAAATTCAAGTGTCAGAAAACAAGTTCAATAAGTTACGTAAATAGTTTTCCCAACCAATGACTTGGATTAGCTGTTTTTTGGGGTATTTTTGAAAAATTTTACTGTAACAGAGTTTTTAGAGTATATTTTGGGATGTTTTTAAAAAAATATTTTGAAATATTTAAGAGTAGTAGAGTTTTTAAAATATATTTTGGAATATTTTTTAAATATTAAAAATTTTCAGACTATTTTTTAGAATATCTTTTAGAGTACTTTTTAAAAATTTTTATAGTATTTGAAAAGCTAGTTTTTAAAAAATAGAGGGATCCAAACAGAGCCGCGCACCGTCTAAAAAACAAATCAAATCAAAGATATTCTTCCAAACTTTAAACGAGTTCTCAAATGTCATGGGCTGTTCTCGTCACTGTCTTCTGTTATTCTTCCAATCATAATAAATTCATCTCACCTTCGAACACGTAAACAGGCGGCCTATCCCATTTACCAATCTTTTATTACACGTAGGTGCTGCATTTGATAAGGCTAAGCTAACCTCTGGAGCTGAATATAGTATGAGGGAGGTTGAGAAATTATGAAAGTCCAACCCACAACAACTGGAAACTCTTTTAATTAGATAATAACTATATAATAGAGTATATGATGTGATTCTTAAATGAAGGGCCTAAGGCCACTTTGTTGCATCTTTTAGGTTCATGTTAGTAGTTTCTATACTTGCTCCCCAAAAAATCATATTGAAAATTGAAAGTAGAAAAAACTATGATACTATATATGTATTCGCTCATTTATGAGGGTCGATCGATGCCAAATCAGAATCAAATCCATCACTGAGATGGAAGAGTGGAGTGGTGCATCATAGGCATATGTTATTATGTTGCTCGTATACTTTTTCATTCACGGCATGCTCATAATTGTAGTGATTTGGATTCAATTGAAAGTGTGCTCTAAAACGGAATTCATCTGGAGCAGTAGTTTTGATTGTAGGTGACAAACAAATTCATTTAGCTAAATTTACTCATACTCGCCCATTAATTGAAGGTGTGCTCTAAAAGTGATTTCATCTGGAGCAGTAGTTTTGATGCTGTTCTGCTGATCATGTTTGACATGTTAGCATAGATAAGTTTTTTTATTGGTAAGCATTGTTTGTGGAGAATGGATTCAATGAGTTAGATAAAAAAAAAAAAAAGTCATAACATATGCCGTCCTCTTTAATGAAATCTGTGATGGTTGGTTGGTTAGAGATGCTCTTCATGACTTAAAAATATTGTTGACTCCTTCAGCCAACTTTTTCAAATTACTTATAATTGGAGTTATGCTTTGGTTGGCGAGGTCATTTACATTAAAATTTATGTCGTGCTTTGGTTGACTTGACCGAAAATTTCACAATACAAAGAAAAAGAAATTCTAAATCAAAAGTAAACTTTATGCACCATGTGCCGACATTGTCCAGTTTGTAATCAAACTGCTTACTTTCATATCTGGTCTAACTCGGGTTCACTAGAATATTTTCCCATTTGCCAAAACTGTTTGGATAGAGCATTATTGTTTGAGGAAAAAAAAGGAATATCAACATGGCATGGATCTCCAGATAAAAATACCATCTGTTAATTAAATAGGAATATCATACATGTGTTCCAATCTTATACAGACAAAGAAGCTTAGCTTAAGAGGGTGATAATACATTCTACAAGTCTGGTATATCTGTTGCCCTTGCACGTACAAAAATCCTGTGGAACCATAGGAGCTGCAAAACTACTACATAGAACAAAACCTAGAACAAAATTTGGAATAGAAAGGGTAAATAGAGGAGGAATGTACAAGGGAAGCCTCAGCTAGATGCATCTTCTGACTCATCTCACGCGTGGGGACTTCAGTTGAGTGGGCAAAGGGGAAGCACAAGGAGTCATACTCAGGGGTGAACGATTTTGTTTCAGAGAGTGGCGAGCAGGGTCAGGCGATGCTTGATACTCTGATGGAGAGTGTTTTAAACTTTTAGGGCTTGGGAGATCTTCTAGTGCAGCTAGAACATCGGTCATGCGTGGCCTAACTTTTGGGTCGGGGTTCAGGCACTGCATAGCAAGGTTAGCAGCTGTAAATGCTCCTTTCTGAGGGTACTGGCCTTCCAATTTTGTGTCCATTATTCTAAACAATTTTCTCTTGTCACCTAAATATGGTTTTGCCCAGTCCACCAGATTCTGCTCCACACCAACCTTGCCTTTATCAACAGCACGACGTCCAGACAACAATTCAAGCATAACCACTCCAAAGCTGTAGACATCACTTTTTGCCGAGAGCCGACCTGTTTGTTTACACACACTTTATTACACAAATTCGAACAATTTATCACCCTATATATCTAAGAGAGACGAAAAGAGTTCGTCTATGATGTACCTGTAGCAATGTATTCTGGTGCAGCATAGCCGTGTGTTCCCATA